>NC_092819.1:149749086-149894435 GCF_023375885.2 Dermacentor andersoni | reverse complement strand
GACCCGCAAAGAGGTCCCTGCCATAGAGTTTCTAAAAATACCCTAGAGGGAAATGTGGCGCTAGTGTCTACGGGGGTTCTCATGCGCGTTGCCTCAACCTACATGGGAATGATGGGAAGTACAGGCTTCGGATTGACTTCGGTCTTTAGACTAGTGGCGTTTGTTTCTGGCGCAGTAAACAAAGCTATAATCAAATATTATCGCGTAAAATCTAATTATATTTCTGCAGTATGTTATATAATGTACAACACGCTGCATAAACTTTGTATGACTTTGAGATGGAAGCATGGTTTACTATGGTTTGTCACCAGGACACACCAGGGTATGCATACTTGTGCGATTCTGTTCCCAATTTAACGCCAAAGAATAATTATTTATTCATTTCTTCAACAGCAAAACAACCGTGCAAGTACTTATATAAAAATACTCATCATGTATTTCTGGAAATAAAAATGTTGTATTGTGACAAAGCGTTGCGCCCATAGAGTTTCATATTAGTATACCTAGAGGCAAATCTGGCGCTGCGATCGTTCAACCATCATGGGAATGATGGGAAGTACAGGCTTCGGATTGGCATTCTATTGACTGGCGAACTAGTGTACAAGTATTTTTTTGGCAGTTTTGGTTTCGCTCCAAGCGCAGTTGCTATAACCTGCAGTTGGACAGTGCAACGCAAAGCTCTTTGCCTTTGTTATGTTGCTCGGAGTGGCGATAGCGCGCTGGGCCAGCGACTGGGACGATGCCTGTGTCGCGGTGTGGCGTCGAAGCCGTGACGAGAAAGCGGAGGCATCGTAAACGTTGAAAGAACATGTTTTGAGCGTTTGGACCTTTGTTAAGTGTGTTAGGTTGGCACTGTAGCGTTACGTGCTTTATGAAACTTCAGAATAGGACAAAGAAGGCACTACTGATACAAGACATATACAGTTGTACTTCTAGTGGCTTGACAATCAAATTTTATTGAGGGCTTCATTATGTGCTCATTTATGTGCTCATTGAAATGCGTGTTTTAGGACTTTGAGAACACAAACTTACTTGTGGTAGGAAAGATAGCTGCTTCCTAGCTGTAGTCTAGTGTCGCACAATGGGTACCCGCAAAGCCACGCTGTAACGCTTCGGAAGCGGTACGCCAATATAAAATATGATGCAGCATACTCGTAGGAGGCCACTAGCGTCCTAGCTAGCACTGCAGCAGATGTGCTTAAAAGTACTTGAAGACGTTCAGCAATCGTGACAGCCGACGCAACCTTTCGAAAGAGCGAGAGAGTTCGCAAGTGCCTGTCGTCTGCGAGAAAAGTCTCGCGTTTGCAGCGAGCAGGCGTCGTAGCAGACGACACTTGTAGTTCCTCTCAAGGGCGCAACGCTTTGTCACAATACAACATTTTTATTTCCAGAAATACATGATGAGTATTTTTATATAAGTACTTGCACGGTTGTTTTGCTGTTGAAGAAATGAATAAATAATTATTCTTTGGCGTTAAATTGGGAACAGAATCGCACAAGTATGCATACCCTGGTGTGTCCTGGTGACAAACCATAGTAAACCATGCTTCCATCTCAAAGTCATACAAAGTTTATGCAGCGTGTTGTACATTATATAACATACTGCAGAAATATAATTAGATTTTACGCGATAATATTTGATTATAGCTTTGTTTACTGCGCCAGAAACAAACGCCACTAGTCTAAAGACCGAAGTCAATCCGAAGCCTGTACTTCCCATCATTCCCATGTAGGTTGAGGCAACGCGCATGAGAACCCCCGTAGACACTAGCGCCACATTTCCCTCTAGGGTATTTTTAGAAACTCTATGGTTGCGCCCTTGAGAGGAACTACAAGTGTCGTCTGCTACGACGCCTGCTCGCTGCAAACGCGAGACTTTTCTCGCAGACGACAGGCACTTGCGAACTCTCTCGCTCTTTCGAAAGGTTGCGTCGGCTGTCACGATTGCTGAACGTCTTCAAGTACTTTTAAGCACATCTGCTGCAGTGCTAGCTAGGACGCTAGTGGCCTCCTACGAGTATGCTGCATCATATTTTATATTGGCGTACCGCTTCCGAAGCGTTACAGCGTGGCTTTGCGGGTACCCATTGTGCGACACTAGACTACAGCTAGGAAGCAGCTATCTTTCCTACCACAAGTAAGTTTGTGTTCTCAAAGTCCTAAAACACGCATTTCAATGAGCACATAAATGAGCACATAATGAAGCCCTCAATAAAATTTGATTGTCAAGCCACTAGAAGTACAACTGTATATGTCTTGTATCAGTAGTGCCTTCTTTGTCCTATTCTGAAGTTTCATAAAGCACGTAACGCTACAGTGCCAACCTAACACACTTAACAAAGGTCCAAACGCTCAAAACATGTTCTTTCAACGTTTACGATGCCTCCGCTTTCTCGTCACGGCTTCGACGCCACACCGCGACACAGGCATCGTCCCAGTCGCTGGCCCAGCGCGCTATCGCCACTCCGAGCAACATAACAAAGGCAAAGAGCTTTGCGTTGCACTGTCCAACTGCAGGTTATAGCAACTGCGCTTGGAGCGAAACCAAAACTGCCAAAAAAATACTTGTACACTAGTTCGCCAGTCAATAGAATGCCAATCCGAAGCCTGTACTTCCCATCATTCCCATGATGGTTGAACGATCGCAGCGCCAGATTTGCCTCTAGGTATACTAATATGAAACTCTATGGTCCCTGCAAAAAGCTCAAAATCTAATGTCGCAGTCGCGCGGAGCCAATGCCCAGCCGAGTCAAGCCAGATGAGTTTGGTTTTCAGCCGAGCTAGCAGAGCAGAGAGGTTTTCACGTTTTCGCTATGGATTTCCTCGGTCACTAGTTTCATGGTGTCATATTTATATGCACATTTCCGTGACTAAACGTTTGTGTAAACGCAAGGCTGGCTTGTTCACCTCTGTGCAAAAAATATTGCGGCAATGTTCAAACCATTCTGAGCTTTCACTAGGCGAATACTTGCAGTGTGGTTGCGTCGAATGCTCATCTCTGTGCCGGCCCTGCGAGTTCTGTCATCGTGTTAGCGCTGTGCTTTTCGAATTGGTGTCCTGAAACACTGACGCAGTTCCCATTTTTTTGCTTTTGAAGCGTCGCCTTTCCATGATGGTCAAAGAGGGTGAGTTACTGCCGATTTTCTATGGCGGACTGCGCGCTTGCAAACAGCTTTTCGCCTTTAACTTTACGTTTAGTCCGGCAGAATTTGCTGAACATTGTTATTTGCAGTTTGCTCTAAACCTGCACACAGGGCTGTTCACTGAAATAAGCGCTGCTTCTTGGTAAACGGGTTTTCTCAAGCGCCAGCCACTTTAATTTTGATGTCGCCTTTCTTGATTTCGTATTGGTGGCCGCGTACAAATTGGCACTCGGAGAAAAAGCAGCCGCGAAAATGGTGCTGGCAGTGATAGTTGAAAGGGCCGTTGCCCCCTCTTCCGACGTTCAGTCGTGCTGATTCCTTGAGAGTTCTCTAAACAATCTTTTCAGCTGCGTACTTAGATTTGTATTTAGAGCATGCTTGGGTGTGTGTAAATGCAGGTGCAAGTTAAAGAACCACCGGTGGTCTATGCTAAACTTTGAAAACCGTCAATACGCATTGCGTGACTTTGAATATAAAATCCATCAATATATCCAGAATGTAAAAGCCCATCAAATGGTCAGCATATCAACTGTCAGTTGTACAGCGGCCACATTGTGATGGAGAAAGAATTAAAAAAATGGTTCCCCACACAATAGCCTAGGTAACACCATTGCAATCACTTTCTGCTGTGTTTGTGCCCCGACCATTGCCCCTTTAATCGCAAGTGCCACTGATGGTGCAGAATAGTGCCATCTCTCGTACCGTAGCGCTAACCTTATAATGGTGAACCGCTCTGCGATTCACAAGTGTATTAGGAAATAAAGGAATAATAAAGTAAGGAGGTGCATCATAATTACGCGTCACTCAAAATGATTGCTGCATTCAGCTCAGTCCTGCATCATCGAAGGTACTCAGTGATAAGAGAAATGAGAAGCCATTAGGAAGTTTAAAAAGAAGGGAGGGGGGGGGAAGCTGCAGTTTCAGAAAAGCTGTCACAGGCTACATTAGGCTCATTAACACTTGCTAGTTAAGGACGAGCAAAATGATAATTCTGCTCACTTGGTATAGCTAACTTATTGCAGCCCAAAAAACTGGCCAGAATAATGTTAGCTCACCTATATATGTTTAAGCATACGCCATGATGTGCAGATCCTTCAGACATTGGCCAGGACTCCAACCAGGAGAGTAGCAAGAGCCCCAAGCGTGAAGGTGAGAAAAGTCCAAGACAGGAGGAGGAGGGTGCGAGCAAGCCCAAGAAGGCCAAGTTCAAAGACGACGAGAAGGGGGTAAGTGCTGCCTGGTGAGGATCTGTTACCCAGTGCAATTGCTCATTCTCTCACACCACCCCCCTCGCTTTCCTTCTTACACATGCCCAGCCTACTGTAAAATATCAATAAAGTACCACCACAAAGCTGAGTGAAATAGCAAAACATGTTGTAGAAAGGAGGGTGTCTTTGGGCCTGCACAAAAGTTTAATATGATGGCCATAACATTTCTCCCCAGAAGAAGAATGAAACAAGCAAATCTAAGCAACTCCTAGGGGTCTACATCAGATGTTACGATGGCAGCTTTTGACAACGCCGGCGTGTTGAGAGAGGTCTGAGCCTCTGCCAACCCATAACACATGTTGAACAGGCAACAAGACACAACACAAGATGATGCATAATGCAACACAATGTTTTCTCACATTGCATAGCACTCGCTTGCTATGTGTTTGCGTGCTTGCTATGTACAGTTAAACCTCAATATAATGAAGTAGGTAAAATCGACAATTTGCTTCGTTATATCGAAATTTTGTTGTATTGAAATATGACCTTTTATGCAAATAAGTACAGTCTCCAATTGATGTTTCTACGTGAGAAGGGGTCGCATAATTTTTCGAATTATCAGGCAATCACAAAAAGCAAGTTTGAATGAGAAAACAACTCCTTTTGACGAATTTAAGGTCGGCGATGAATGATAGTTTCATGCCAAGTCGACGATATCTTCACATCACCATCAGCCTATATTATGTCCTCTGCAGGACAAAGGCCTCTCCCTGTGATCTTCAATTACCCCTGTCCTGCGCCAACCGATTCCAGCTGGTGCCTGCGAATTGCTTAATTTCATCACCCCACCTAGTCTTCCACCATCCTCGACTGTGCTTCCCTTCTCTTGGCACCCATTCTGTAACCTTAATGGTCCACCAGTTATCGAACCTGTGCATTACATGACCTGCCCAGCTCCATTTCTTTCTCTTAATGTCAATTAGAATATCGGCTATCCCTGTTTACTCTCTGATCCACACCGCTCTCTTCCTGTCTCTTAAAATTATGTCTAGCTGTTATGTTATGTCTAACTTATGTTATGTTATGTTATTATGTCTAACTATTAAATTATGTTACATTGCTCCTTGCGCGGTCCTTAACTTGTTTCTGAGCTTCTTTGTCAGTCTCCAAGTTTCTGCCCTAATATCAACACCGATAGAATGCATTGATTGTGCACCTTTCTTTTTAATGATAATGGTATGCTTCCAGTCCGGATTTGACATGTCTGCCGACTGCGCTCCAACCAATTTTTATACTTCTCTAAACTTCCTTCTCATGATCAGGGTCCCCTGTGAGTCCTAGGTAGACACAGGTAAACGTACTCCTTCACAGACTGTAGAGGCTGACTGGCGATCCTGAACTCCTGTTACCTTGCCCGGCTATTGATCCTTATCTTTGTCTTCTGCATATTAATCTTCAACCCCACTCTTATTCTCTCTTTGTTGAGGTCCTCAATCATTTGTCTCCAGTTTTGCTGAACAGGACAGTGTCACCTGGAAATCGAAGGTTGCCAAGATATTCGACATTGATACTTAGTCCTAAGCCTTCCCAGTTTAATAGCTTAAATACTTCTTCCAAGCACGCAGTGAATAGCATTGGAGAGATTGTGCCTCCTTGTCTGACCCCTTTCTTTATAGGTATCTTTCTACTTTTCTTGTGGAGAATTAAGGTAGCTGTGGAATCTCTAGATACTCGCCAAGATATTTACGTAAGCGTGCTATACTACTTGATTACCTAATGCCGCTATGACTGCTGGTATCTCTACTGAATCAAATGCCTTTTTGTAATCTATGAAAGCCATATAGAGAGGCTGATTGCACTCTGCAGATTTCTCGATTACTTGACTGATTGCATGGATGTGATCCATTGTAGAGCATCCTTTTTTGAAACCTGCCTGTTCTCTTGGTTGACTAAAGTGCAGTGTTGTCCTTTTTCTATTGGAGGGTATCTTAGTGAATATTTTATCTAATACTTTAAGTAAGCTAGTGGGCCTATAATTTTTCAATTCTTAACGTCTCCCTTTTTGTGGATTAGTATAATGTTGGCATTCTTCCAGTTCCCTGGAACTTTTGAAGTCGATAGACAGTTCGTATAAAAGGCCGCTAGTTTTTCAAGCATTATGTCTCCTCCACCTTTGACTAAATCGACTGGTAGTCCATCTTCTCCTGCCGCTTTTCCCCATTTCATATCTTGCAAGGACCTTCTAACTCCATCGCTAGTTATAGAAGGAGCCTGTAACCTGTTGAATTCTACTTCGAATGGAGTTATCGTGGCTGCTTTGGGTACTGTACAGGTCAGCATAGGATTCTTCCGCCGTGTTTACTATATCTTCGGGATTGCCGATGATATTACCCTGCTTGTCTTTCAGTGCATACATCTTGGTTTGTCCTATGCCAAGTTTCCTTCTCACAGACTTCAGGCTGCGTCCATTTTTACTGCTTCCTCAGTCTTTCTCACGTTATAGTTTCGAATATCACTTATTTTCACGTTGTTGATCAGTTTTGACAGTTCCGCGAATTCTATCTGATCTGTTGGGTTGGAGACTTTCATTCTTTGTAATCTTTTTATTAGGTCCTTTGCTACTTGGGAGAGCTTACCTACTGGTTGCCTTGATGCCTTACCTCCCATTTCAATTGCTGCTTCTGAACCCAGCCTAGTTACGATTTCATTCATTGCCTCTGTGTCATCTTCATCTCTCTTTTCTAAGGCTGCATATTTGTTTGCCAGTGCCAACCTCAATTGGTTTGGTTTTACCCTTACTGAATCTATGTTGGCCTATTTCTTCTTGACCAATTTTACGCTTTCTCTCTTCAAATTGAGGTAAATCCTAGCCCTCACTAACCTATGATCACTGCACTTTACCCTACCCAGCACTTCTACAGCCTGCACTATGCTGGGATTGCCAGAAAGTATGAAATCAATTTCATTTGTTGTTTCATCATTAGGGCTTTTCCAGATCCACTTTTTGTTCCAACACTTCCTGAAGAAAGTGTTCATTATTTGCATCTTATTCCTTCCCGCGAATTCTACCACCATCTCTCCTTGAGCGTTCCTAGAATCCACACCGTAGTTGCCAATTGCTTGTTCACCAGCCTGCTTTTTTCCCACTTTTGCAGTGAAGTCACTCATGACTACAGTATACTGAGTTTTCACTTTTCGCATTGCTAATTCAACATCTTCAAGAAACTTCTATTTCTTCATCATTGTGACTGGAGGTTGGAGCGTAGGTTTGTACTACCTTTATTCTATACTTCCTATCCAGCTTTACTACGACTACTGCTACCCTCTCATTAATTCTGTAGAATTCGTCAATGTTGCCCGCTATGTCCTTATGGATTAGGAACCCTACTCCGAACTGCTTATCTGGTAGTCCTCTATAGCAAAGGACGTGGCCATTTGTCAGCACTGTATAAGCCTCACCAGTTCTTCTAACCTCACTGAGGCTAATGATATCCCAAACAATGCCTGATAGTTCCTCAAAGAGTCCTGCTAGGCTAGCTTCACTCGAGAGGGTTCGGGTATTAAACGTTGCAAGGGTCAGTTTTCATTGGCGGCCTGTCCGGGTCCAGAGATTCGTAGCACCCTCTGCTGCGCTACAGGTCTGACCTTGGTCAGGTGCTCCGCCGCTGCTGTGGACTGAGGGCCATTGGTTATTCTTCACATAGGCGGTACGAATTAAGTGAAGCTGGCCACGCTTTCACGTGCTCTCCGCCCCTGCGGCTGATAGTGTCACCCGCACTTGGACGATGCTATCATGAATAGCACTGGCAGCAGGGAGCAAATGCTTCATCTGCCTCTTGCTTCAGCAGGTCACCGAATTAAGCAACCTTCAATACTAAACGCGCAGGAAGACAGCTTACATGATTCCACGCCGTCTTGGCACCCCCATTCTTTGCACATGTGGCAGATTACCTCTAAAGCAGCGTACGCGGCTGCATATGCACTCAGCCGCATTTCCAGCCATGCGCAGCCATTGCCGAGACACACACCAACTTTTCCCTGCCCCTCGCACGCGCTTCATTGCTTACCGCGAGCCCACTGCCCTCCCCTCGGCACTCATGCATGAAGCCAGCATCTTTCTCTCTCGCTCTCACACACTTTCAATCGCGCCTAAAGCACAAAGTGCGCGGGGCAAGATAGGATCTTATCGCACTTGGACTTTATACGGAACATGATGTGGCTTCAGTTCAGCGGTCACTCTTGGGTCGCTCTTGTCGCACTGCACACATTCTGAGAGGTGGATTTGCGAGCAGTCGCTTGTATATCAATAATTTAGACAGCTCTTTTCTATTATCTTTTACTCCCGTTATCCCTTTCCCCAGCACAGGGTAGCCAACCAGCCTGAGAAAGGGCCAACCTCCCTGTCTTTCCCTCTATGCCTGCTTTCTTCCTCCTTCTGACCATCTGCATCCGTGAAAGCTTCCATTTATTGTCTCGGCATTCCTTTGCTGTGGAAGTGAAATGTTGTTATATTGCAATTGCAAACACACTTCGTTATATTGAGGTTCTAATTACATGGTGTTCTATGGACAAGAGGTTAGGAAAAGTTAAATACTTCATTATACAGAGAATTTCGTTATATTGAAGTTCATTATATTGAGGTTTGGCTGTATTTTACAGCATGATAATGTATTACCTTCTCTGGCCTTGTGTTAAATAATATGCTCTGCAAGAGAAGTTACAAGTGAGCACAGACACAAGCGTGCACCTACATTTCATTTTGTTGTTTTTGCAAGCATCAAATAAAGAAGACATTCTCTATGTCGGCTCTGCTTTCTGATTTTCGGCTCTGCTTTCTGCTTTCTGGCTCTGCTTTCTGACATCATCACGAGGCCTCCAATTCATGACACAGCGACATGGAAATACTGCGACAAAAACATGCTACTGTTCAAGTGGCAGTCACCAGGATCATTGACATGACAACTCTTACGCAGACTAAACCAACACTAGCTGACTGACCATCTTAGCATATTGAAGATGAAGGAACTCAAGTATTATTGGCAAACAAAAAAGACACGGACGTAATAGAAAGACGCGTCTTTTTTGTTGCACAATAACACTCGAGTAATAGATTACCGACTTGCCCGGAATGCTGCTCTCATTAAAATGAAGGAAGCTATGCTTACAGACCTCGATAACCAAGTAGAACAGCAGGTTACCGATGATAACCTTGAGGAGGAGCTCCGAAGCGTCGGACAGTATAAAGAATGTATTGTTCTTGTGTAGTCCCTCACTGAACGCATTTTATGCCCGCTCCAATCAAAGACAATGCGTCTTCCCACGATGACTCTCGTCAAATACGTGCAGAGGTTAAGCTACCTAAGCTTGTTTTTCTGAAGTTTTACGCCCACTCCATTAGGTGGCCAGAATTTTCGGATCAATTTGAGTCTATCATACACAAGAACCGATATCTCACAGATATAAAAAAATTTATATATCTTCAGAGCTATCTCACGGGTAAAACGGAAAGAATCATCAGTTGTACAGTAGCTAGCTGTGTCATCAGTGGCCTATCGATAACTAATAAGAGTTTAAAACACAGCTATAGAACTTTAGAACTATATTCACTGATTGTTAACGGACACATGCGCCATCTTATAAACCTACAAAAAGTTTGTTCCTGCGAAACTTTCGAAGGACTTCAAAGGTTGCACGAGGAAGTACTGACCTCGCACCTGTCAATCATCTCAAAGTTAAGAGATGTTTTGGTCAATCTCTCCCAGACAAGAATTTATAAGTTACTACTCGCGCCTTCAGCGATGCTAACCCTATTATGTACGGTGCCGTTATCTACTTTTAGACTTCAAGACAGTTGCAACAGTTCAGCTACTGCTACACAAGTCGAGTGTCGCACCTCTACAAAACATGACTACTCCACAATTAGAACTGGTGGCCCTCATTGCAGCATGACTTACTGCAACAGTGAAACATGCCCTGAACCTAGCAGACGTTGAAACAGTTATGTGGACTGACTCTATGATCATGATTAATTGACTGCCCCACTCAATAAAAAGCTGCAAGTAGTTCGTAGCAAGCCAAGTTGCAGAAATACTCCCCTTAACTGATTTGAGCATGCGGAGACATTGTCCAGGCCATATGGAGACATTGTCCATGCAATCGAAATCCGGTTGATTTACAGCAGAGCAGAGCAACTCTTGGTAACTTCGATTTGTTGAAAACGACCGAACTTTCTCAACACTGAGACCATGTTCGACAAGCCTTGATGCACCGAAGATACGGTCAACCTAGAAGAAACTACATGTTTGACAGCAGCTGTTCAACCAGTACTTACAATTGTTAACATCAACGACTACGGCTCTTATAACCGACTGATGCGTATAACTGCATGGATGCGGCGATTTGCTAGATGCTGCTGGTACACAGATGCCAAAAAGAAAGGACGTATAGATGTCATTGAAATACAAGAGGCTGAAATTTTTTGGATGCGCTGAACACAAAATAAAGTATTTGGACGTGATGTCAGCAGAACGGACATTACACTCCAGCGGTTTCAGTTCATATCACGATGAATCGGGGATCCTTCTCATGGCAGGTCGACTCACCTTGTTTCTTTCTGTTCTGCGTTCCCTCTTTCTTTCCTTGTAGCGCTATTACGCATTCCTTAGTGTTCAGCTAACTCACTGAGCAACAAATCTGACTAAATTGTAGAGCATAGGCATTAAAGGCAAGGAGACCGAGACACAAAACACGAAAGTGCACAGAATAGATCACCAGTCACCAATTGTCCATAACAAAATGTGCAAAATTATCAGCTTGAGGAAGCACCGCGCATTCATGTGTAACCATGCTCTGAGTATGACATTTTTTTTTTTCTTTTTCATCTTCCTTATACCCTTCAGTACATGAGGAGCTTATACCCTTCAGTACACGTGGCAACTTGTCTGCGCAGGCAAGCCAAGCCTTTGGCTGTTGTAAGGAAATACAGCCACATATGTGTGGATAGGGGAGCACATATGGTTTAAAGGGACACTGAAGAGAAAACCAATTGAAGCTATATTTGTAAATTGGTCTATATTAGTAAATTTCACTTCTGGAGTTCGAGAAAAGTCATGCATGCCATGAGAAGTAGCTTTATAAGCCAGAAAAGATGGAAAAGTGTAATTACGGGTGCTGATACCACCTTGAAATTCCCATGCCACCTCGAGGTGACTGAATAGTTTTTCACAGCTGTCTGCTCTGGTCAGCTGCAGCTTATAGTCAAAGATGGACTACCTTGTAGTATTCTGAATGTGCCAAGGTCTGATCTTCTGAGAAAATATTTAGAAAATACGAGAAAATATTTTGAAATCTGCGACATCACATTGCCGTACCGGCACTGCAGTTTCGACATGAAATTATAAAAAAGTATGTTTGGCCTTTGTTTTTGTTCCTAGTAGTCAATCTGTTGCAGTGAAATGAACGAAAATCGATTTGTGAAATAGTACTTTCTCAGTGTAAGCTCATACAGTGTTTCTCTTTAGTATATGTTTAAGGAAGCGAAGCAAAATCCACGGAAAAAAGAACATCGAAAAGCAGTGTAAAGTCACAGTATACAAGTGCAGTGTGTCATGTGCCAACCATAGTTCCTCTGGCATGTGCACATCACACCTTATACTCCATTTTATAGATAATTGGCAACCCTATGAATGACGGTGGTGCTCCTGAGATGAAGATAGAAGGCAGTAGAACAGGGGCGCTATAGCATAAAACTATTCCAAACTTTTCTATTCCAGTTCTGCAATCAGCTCTCTATGATTGGTCAAAAACTTTTTTGAACCACCCTCACTTCGCCTGTCTGTCATACGACATCATGAAAACCGTAATAGCTTCCAATCTGACATGACGTGTACACACTGATTACAGTCCAGCCCACATATAACGAACTTGATCGTCACGTGGCATTTGTTCGTTGTATCCAAAGTTCGTACTAAGTGGACCACCTATAATACGGGAAAAAAGAGCAAGCGAGACGAAAGTTCACTTTATTTTTGAAAAAAGTCTGTGATGCATGTCTGCTTCTTCAAAGCTGATCGCATCACTGCCGTTTCTAATTTTTCCAGCGTGGTAATATGTTCATCGCCAAGGCCTCTGCTGCACACGAGTTCCTTAAGCGACGCGATGTAACCGATCGCGGTTGAAGCATTCACAGCAACCGGCGGTAGAGCAGCATCCTCGTCATTGTCCTCGTCGGTCTCTGGGCAGTCAGGAAGGGCTCGCACTTCACGCACAATAGCTTCGTCAGTGCATGGCTCCGCAATGTCGGTGTCGTCATCAGCAGAAACGAAATCGTCCCAGGCAACGTCAGGTCCGGCCAGCTGCGTGTCAACGACGCGTTGCCACAACTCCTCGTGCGACCGGCCTTCCGGTGGGTGATTTATGGCGTCCTCGGTGCCTGGGCCCATAAAACCCGCCTTGCGGAAGCAATTTTCTATGCACTCCGCGGTGAGTTCCATCCACGCCGCTTTCAACATGTCCACAGCGGCAAGCAAGCTGATGCGAACTGGCATGGCAGCATCAATCGCGATCAACAAGCGTTGGATGACGCGCCGCTGGTAGCACACCTTGAACGCATGAATGATGCCCATATCCAGCGGCTGAATTTTGCAGGTTGCATTGGGAAGCAAGAAGAGCACTGTCACCGCACTCAAGGAAGGCTGCACATGGTGCGCCGCACAGTTATCCAGCACGAGCAGGACCTTCCTGTTTTTTCGTGCCATGTCGCGGTGGAACTCGACAAGCCACTCGGCAAATAAGTCACGACTCATCCAGGCTTTTGTATTCTTCCTGTAGCGTACGGGCATGTAGCTTCCAAAGCATCGCGGCTTACGTGACTTACCAATGACAAAAGGCAGCCGCCGGTCACTGCCGTCCATATTGACACACAGAAGAACGGTTATGCGCAACTTGCCGCACCAAACACCGCCTGCTCGGTCAACTACAGGGGCCCAGCTTCGCGTTCGCTCTAACCGAGTGTTGAGGCCACAACAGTTCGTTCTATGTGAGACACTGTGCCATTGCCCCAATATATATTTTGACGGTAGCACCGCCCTCGTTCGTACTAAGCGAGCGTTCGTTATATCTGCAGCTGTTATAAGTGGGCTGGACTGTATGTATGATTCGACCGAACAAAAGAAAAATAATTATTCCTGATGCGACGCCTTTTCGCAATTAACCCTCTGCTATTGGTCATAAGGTTTCAGGCTGCACCCACTTCACCTGTCTATCACTTGACGTCACAAAACTGCGAAAACTCATTGCGTAAAAATGACGTGTACGCGTTAAAGGTGCATTAATATGCCGAACAAAACTGGATTTTTTTCTGAATAGCCAGAGACTGCCCCGTTCCGAAAGGAATAAAAGATGGCTGCCGCCAATCGCTCAGGCTCCAGCTACTCGCACCTACCGGAGCGCATTGGTTTGTTTGCATAAAACATAACTTTTCGCGGGGCTGTATAACGTTATCTGGCCCTTTCCGCACCTATATAGCATCGCTGTGCCAACTCTTATTTGCTGAGGATCCGTCTTAGCAGCATTTTTAAATGTCTGTTGCACGCCGCCGCAATTTTAGACAAGCCACCACAAGCTAAGTAAGGGAAAGGGACCAATCGCAGACGCCGGCACCTCCCTTTTCATCCAGTTATCTATTTTCAGTATGCTGGCTCGACCCCATCAAAACACTCTCCACTTAAGCAGGCTCCTCGCCTCTTTTCAGCCAATTAGATAAGAAAAACTGCTCAATGTAGGCAATGTTATTAGTTTTTAAAGGAAAGAGACGATACCTCCTATAAACTAGGAGAGCGTTTGATTGGGCAGTTCAGGCAACGCTGCGGGTCACCGCCCGATGCTTGCGTCGGCAGTTACGCAAATTTGATGTTAGGAGATTGGAAATAAAAACATATTGGAATAGTGTTGCGTTATAGGGCCCCAGGACATATGTACAGTTTACTTTCTTCCTGGTGGATTATTTAACTACACCTAAAATGAAGGTGGGAACAGCATTCTTGTGTGTCAATTGTCCTGTTGGCTTGAGCGTTTGCACTTTACAGTGCCGCACATGTACATGTCTAAAGAGTTTTCATATTTTTGTCTCGCTGTCTTTGTGTATGTGCTGTCAGGTTCTGAATTTTTCAGTGCATACAATTTTGCAAATGAAATGTCATGTGTCTTACTTGTGTGTAGTCGTACTGTTTGTTGGGGGTGGTCACTCCTTGTTGACTGATGTTACCTTGGCCTCTCTGTGATGCAGCGCGAGTACGAGTGCAAGCTGTGCGACTGCAAGTTCTTCACGGTTGCCCAGTATACATGCCACATCCAGAGTTTCGAGCATCGTAAGCGCACCATCCTGAAGACAGCCACCAAGGCTTTCAGCGAGGCACCCCAGTATCGAGGTGGGAAGAGAAGCCCTGCACATATAGTTACATTGCTCCTGCAGCACACCATCAGCTATTATAATAAGAGAGCACCGTAATCAAATGTTGAGTCAAGCTAAACTGATATAACTATACTGTTTCACACCTAGCAGTCAATGTTGTGGACGGTAGGTGGGTAAGTACAGTAGAATCTCTCTAAACGGAAATTGTTTAAATGAAGCAACAACCTCTATATGCATGTGTCATTTGCTACTTTGCTAACTCGAACGTGCTTTGCATCATTTCAATTCCGACTTTGCATTGGATCGGCATATTTGTGTGTTCAGCTGTCTTTCTAAAAGTGCGCCAGCATTTCTTCCCTATTTGATGCACGTCAAAAGAGAACAATGACGTGAGCCAACTTTACCAGTTCCACTGGAGCTAAACTCAGGAGACTGGGAAAACTAACTACCCAAGTTGTATAACGCTTGAGAATAAGAGAGAAAATGAATCGTTATATTTTCACAGCATATATTTAACCTACGTACTTCAAGTTATCAGTATGCATTGTCCATAACATTGCCTCTGTTCTCTCTAACTGTAAGATTGCTGCCACCTTCGTATCTCCCAAGGCAGTAGGAAAGCTTCATAAATTTTTCATTTAATGCCATTAAACTGGCAGAAAATGAGTGTATAGCAATTTTCATTTAGCCCCTAATTAATTCACGCTCTTCACTATTTGCCAGTATGTCATCCCTAATGTGTCTGCTTTTTCTTCTAAATATAAGCTCATTGAACAGGTGTAGTAGTTACTTCAAAGCACCATGAAAACACGTTTTCAGGATGTTTTCAGGTGGTTCTAGTCACACTAAGAGCTTCGTTGTAAAATATTGGCAACTGCTAGAGAGTGCAAATTAATGTAGTTTAATACCATATTTACTCGCTTAATAAATGCACTTTTTTTTTTTTTCAAAAATAATACGCGCAAAGTTTGGGGGTGCGTTCATTATGCGAGGTAAAATTTTGAGCGATTTTTTTTTTCCGCAGCCGCGTCTAAAAGTCAGTTTTGCCATAATGTGAACCATCGATTGTGATAGCAAATGTATAGACAGCTGCATGAAGTAAGGATAGTAGTTTTATCAGCCGTATAAACTTGCAAACGTTCGCTTCAATGCTAACTGAGCAGCGAAAACGCAGCACTCACTAAGGTATGAGCGGCCATCGACTCAGCCCCCGACACAGGTTGCTTTGAAGATAGGGTGCGCCGCGGCCACACAATGCACAGTTGCTGCCGGAGTAAAACGCCGTGAAGCACACCTTAAACAAGCCTTAAGAAAAACACACAATAATTTTTATTTATTTTTTACGAGCAATGTCTTCACAGATAGCCTGATTGCTGCATGATGACTGAAACTTTTTTTCTGTGCAATGTCTTTCTGGTAATGTCAGTGAGGCCATTTCTGGCATTTCAACACCAACTTCCCTATCAAAGTAAAATAGTACCTTTCATACCTTTAGTACTTACAAATTTCGTCTTTTTATGTACAAGTGCCTAGTACCGTATTTTTGTGCATATAACCCACACCAAAATTTTAAAAATTTGAACAGTAATGCGGGTGAGGGGGGGAGATTTGTGAATTTTTCCATAAAGTGTGGCTTCAAAGCAGTGTGCGTCACACTGCCGTGAAGCCACACCTCAAGGCAAGGTTCTCTGCGATTAAGTTTCGTTATCTCCCAGGGAACCCCACTTCCCCCCACCCCTGCGTAAAGCTCCCTTCTCCCCTCGTTCACGGTCGCCCATTCTCCTCCGCTTTACAGCAGCTAGCAAATAGCGCACACAGCGCTGGCAAACTCGTGTCACCCATTCTCGTGGCGTTCCCTCAGACTGCGCAAAGTACTTCGCGATACAGCGCTGAGTCACCATTGGAATTTTCGGCTCGGTTGAGTTTGCTTCGTTGCCGTTGTGAATGTGAGGGCTTCTCTGTCTGCATTGTCATCCACTGTCGTGCGAGTGCTAGCTGTGATATCATGTGACTAATTTGTTTGCGATAACGTCCAGCATATGAATCCAGCTTTGTCAGCATCACGGCAGAATTGGCCAACAGAGCTGTTGGCCGAAGATACGACGTAGATGAGTCGTGCATCCGCGAATGGAGACTGTTTTCGCAAAGATTTGAGCATTGTTGTATGCAGTTACTTTCACTTATAATAAGCAGGGATTTTTTTTTTTCTTTCCGGGCTCTTGTATTTGGGACTGCAGATTACCATATTTGCACGATTCTACTGTGTCTCCGATTGTAACGCACAGTTATATTAGCACCCAAATATAAAAAAAAAAGATAATTATGTGCCCATTCTATCACGCACATCAAGCCACAAAACCTGAGATGACACATACCGTGTTGAAACAATTCTATGGAACATACAAAGGCACACAGCTGAATCTTAGTGCCTAGTCGCTGTTGGAGTCCAACGACACCTCCACAGAAAGTCATCTTCAGTTTCATCTAATGCATTAGAAATGCCACTCGTACAGCAAACTAGAAAATGGTAACCGCAAACCAAGGTAGGAAAAAAAAACATCCATTCGATGTAAGTGTGGCTAGCAACCTTGAATTGTAGAGCTTTTTTTTTTGTAGGAAACGGTCTTGTTTTTTTGTTTTGAGTAGAATTAGTTACGATTTCAATGCGCATGCAAATTTGAATGCACTTCATTATCCAAAAAAGAAGAAGGTGCACGTTAGAATCGTGCAAATACAGTATATGTGGTGGCGGGTTATATGCGCAAGAATACGGTATTGTTCTTGCAACTTCAAGAATACGTCTCAGTGTTCCTTTCAGATGTGGCAATGTGTAGTCTTCTATCCTTCCAACGTGCTTGTCACTCCCTTGACTGTGTTCTCAAGTTGTAATTTCAGGGAAAACAGTAGCGCTGCTGGACTTGTCAGCAATGAACACGCATCATGCACTGCTGCTTGCAGATGGCCATGGGAGTGACCTGCCACCAGGTCTGTCGGGTCGCAAGGTGGTGCACTGCAAGGTCTGCAATGTGTTCACCAACAGCGCGATACAGCTGGCCGAGCACCTGAACGGGGGACGGCACAAGATGATGTGCTTCAAGTTCAACGTGCCCATCACCACCTTGGAGCTGACGAGCGACGACACCAGCACCCTTGAGGGCACCCGGTGTTAGTAGCGCTTCCACTGGTGTGGTGTTAAAGACGATGTGCTTAGTTACACCTGTTGGTTCGAGAAAGTTACATAACAATGTTATTGTACTTCGTATCATGTATAGCAGGCAGTGTTGTAGAAGCTATGCAAGAACATGATACAGTAGGAAATCTACGTACAATTCACAATACTGTCACTGTTGTTCTATGTCACTGTGTGGAATAATTGCTTTATGTATAGTATATGATTACAGCAGGTGGTTCTGTAGAAGCTATGCAAGAACATGATAGAGTAGCAAGTCTACGTACATTTTACAGTACAGTCACCCATGTTCTATGACACTGTGTGAAATGCTTTATGTATGATTAATCCCCGCAATAATAAAATCAGGGAGGTAGGAGTAGGGGGGAGTGATAATAATCACTTTCGTGAGAATATCCTTGTGAAATGAGACAGCTTAGACAGGGAGAATGCTGGAAAACGAGAGCTTACTGTCAAAGTTCTGTTAGCTTACTTTGGCAAGCTTTGCTTGAAGCTATGCAGAATCGCATTGCCACCAGTACAAGATGCTCTTCATGCATTGGTCAGCGATGGCGGCACTGGCATGGAGCGGTATTCTCAGTTACTCTTGATGATACAATCACTTTTGCAAGAGTTCATGTGGCTCTGGACGAGACACGTTCACGTCTATCAGGCTGCAGTGCTAAGCACACTGTCTAGGTATGGCACCAGAAACTATAGTGCCCATGCATGGAACAATGCATAGATGTCGACACGTCTAGTGCCGAGTCACAATAAATATCCTGGAAGTACAGTCGAACTCACTTATAACGATACCGATTTTAACAATATACTATCAGTTTTAAGAATGAGAAGCTGCTGCATTGTCAACTTTTGTATGTTTTGCATGGTGAAATAACCCGCTTGCTACAATGCCCCGATGCCACATTATCGGTTACAATGGTGAACTCTGGCTGCTGGGAGTCTTAGCTGAAAGGTAGTGAAATGCAAAATCCTTGAAAACAAAAAAAGCAAACGAGAAACTCAAGCCGCTGCATGATGGCCCGTTGCTCCAACAGCTGCTGCGCACTCACCTTCCTGCCTTCTCTGCGTGCCTCTCTCCCATTGCCCTTCCACCCCTCCAAACAAGAGTTGGCTATGCCCATAGCTCTACACCGTGCCACCCTCTGAAATAGGGATGGACCGCGCTAACTACGCTGCTCCTAGATTGCTCGTTGGCTCCTCATTCAGCGCAGTTTTACAAACAGCTTAATTGCTCGCGTTCGTGTTTGTTCGTTGCGTCGAAATCATTTCTGGCCACGTGGTTTCTCAGCCTCGTTTGACTTGCCGCCGAAACGAAAGATGGCTAATCTGCCCGCTTATCATCGACAATGCACGAAGTTGCCGGTGGAAAGAAAGTGCACTACTGTAGATATGGAAACTAAGGGCTCCTAACCGATGAGGCGATCGTCGCGAATGTGCTTGCATCGGATAGTGACGGCGACAATGGCAGTGATGACATGGTAGGGCAGGCTGCCTCAATGTTGTCCTCACAGGAGGCCCGGCAGATGATTCAGTCCCTCCGGGGCTTCGTTTGCATGGGGAACCTTCCACTGCACTACGTGGAGCACCTGGATGCTTTGGTAAAGGATGTCGGCAAGCTTCGCGTAAAGCATGTAAGGCTGATGGACATAGGGTTTTCTTGTGCAAGCCAGTGAGAACTATGTGGCGAGATGCTTGTGGCACTTTTGCCTCAGCCTTTCTTCTGGATTTCTCAAGCTGAGAGGCTGCCGCGGCAACCTCCTCGCATATTAAAAAGCCCCTTTTGAGGCCACCAAAGCAATGCCTCAGCGGAGCTCGCGTGTCACTTGCCACCCGTGAGCCGCTTTGCATTTGTTATAGCAGTGAGATTCTTGAACGCCGACAGCCGTGGCTTGTTGCATGCGATCGGAGCATGCAGGAAGCAGAGTTAAGCAGAGCAGTTAGACAAGTCAACAAAATCAGCAGCCAGATGGAGGAAGGTGGTGGGGCGGGGCACTGGCCTCCCCACCATTATAGTTTTCTCACATCAGCTCTGCCATCCCCCTATTTTGATTTTTTTCATGCTGCCCGGTTATAACAATGGAATTTTTGTGGCACTTGAATATTGCTATAGGTGGGTTCGACTGTAGTTGTCTCACCGATAGGGATTGACCAAGAATGTGGGTGTCTTCTGGTGAATCTCCATCTGGCAACACCAAGTCCCCACACGGTGCCTGCTAGGTGCTATCAAAACAAGCTTGCTTCTATTTGAGACCTTATTCTTTATCTGGGCCCTTATTCTTTGGCTAGGGTGGCTAATGGCACGATCAGCAGTAGGGGTACCTCAATGCGCACATTCTCCTCTGGTGCGGCGGGAGAGGAGGACATTGAGGCACCCTAGTTGGCAGTGCACTTGTTACCGCAGGAATGGCACGGCTACATCCACTTGATTTCATGACAAAGAGACCAAGAGAGAAGGAATGTCGCTCCTTTTAGCTGATTCAGGGGACTTGTCTCGGTGCTTTAGTGAGTGGTAAAGGGAAGTCAGTCAGATGCAGGAAATTGGCTTGAGCTAATTGGTGCTGTCGTATTATTTAGAAATATGTTTGAATAAACAAATGTGGTATCCACTGTACTTAGATTCTTCACAACTTTTGTTTTAGAACACACCCAGTCACTGCACTAGCACTTCATACAAAAAATAGAATTGAAAATGCCTTTAGACTGCGCTTCAACACTTCTTTAATGCTGCAGAATGCAAGGTTTTGTGACTGTTATCTCACTTAATTCATTGTAATAATGCTCTAAATTAAAATTTGCATGCTTCAGACAGCTACAGTATTAAGATGCATGTGCTACAGATTGCTCCAAGATCAAAATTTGTCTGCTCCAACCTGCTCCAGAATGAAATATCTGCTCCAAAAATTGCTACAGAATGACTTTGGGCATTCCCACTATTGCACTTCGCATGGTGCACAAACCATCATGTGTCAGTACAGGTTGATAGTGATGCGACCTAATCATTTGAAATTGGCAATCGGCAAATAAAATGGTAGCCGCAACATGTTTCTGGCACATGCAATTGCTTCAGGTTGTTTGCTGTTTTTGTAAACAAAAGTGTAGTGGTGGAAACGCAAGCATGCCGTAGTGGTATTTTACCCCCAGAAATGCATATGAGCCCTTTTTGATCTCTGTTATCTTTGCATGTGTGGACAGTGTGGGAACTGATAACTTTATGACAAATTCTGTTAGGGCGAGATTTCAGTTTAATGATGTTACATGGTACATTTAATCCTATGGGTATCTGCTGGGGATACGGAAATACTTCGTTGTGGTGAGAATTTCATTGTCTTGGGTTTCGCAATTTTGTTGTCATGGGATTCAACTGTATAATGTGCAGTTTAGTTGCAGACACTTTCTAATCTTGTGTATATACCCCTTGCAGTTGCAGGCATAGGCAGCATGCAGTGCCGCTGTTGACAGTAGCGATGTCCATTTGGGGGTTACTGGCTTTTTCCCGGCCCATAGGAATGCGTGGGACCAAGGAGTTCCCAATCTAATTTCTTCATTGCACAGTGCAATTATGAAGTGACATTTCGTGCGAAAGTTTCTCTTGCATCTTAAAAGAGCTCGCAAAGCAAAGCAACGGTGATTTCAAACCAGGTGTGTTTTTTTAAACGTAGGTCTGTAGGCAAACCAAATACCCCCAATGCATCCACCACATTGGAATGCCAGTACCTCGAATAAGTTTATTCAGACAAGTTCCTAAAGCAGCCTAAATCTGTAACAGCAAAGTCACTGAATGAGTCACTGGGACCAAGATCAGTGTGTTGGCTTTCTGTCGGTGCTGTTCCAAGTCTGCTGCTGCTGCTTTTGTGTTGCGTCTAAGAAAAAGCTTTAGCTCGGAGCCAATTGTGATGCCATCTATTCAAATACTACATGTAAAATGCAGCAATGCTTTCAGGAGACATCCGCCAGACTGATTTCAGTGAAATCTTTGCCTTTGAGAAAGAAAGTTAAGTTCTTGTGACTGTAGGAAAAAAACTTTTGGCTTAGGGCATGGAAGTTTTTACAATACTGTAATTATGAGAACTAGTAAACTTTAGAAAAAAATTAGAGCACTAAGTTAACAAATCCGTAGCTCTGCTCTGAATACAGATATCACAGTTCTGTAAACTGCATCTGTTAAAACATCCAAAAAGCACAAGTTTGATATATAGATTTACAGATTACATGTAATTGTTAGATTGTTTACAAGCGTTTTAAATGTTTCCTACTCATAAATTAGTGGTATGTATTCCAGAGTGATGTATTATACACTAATTTTGTCTGCTTTAGATGTAATTGTGAAGTTCACTTTACAATATTATGGTACATGCTGTATCTTTATTGCTGTTATAGTTGTAAGCTTGATATGCGAGTTTTCTTGTTGTTCTAAATTTGCAATTTTCAACAGTTGTTTTAAAAAAATTGATGACCTAAATAAAAGATCTGTTTGGTACAGTAATTAGATTCCAACTTCTTTTAAATGCAAGAAACCTCGCAAAATTTGGTGCAGTGGTTGCAAAAAAACTATTTCTCTGTTACCATGTATTCAAATAAAAGTGCCCCAGCTAAAACTTCCTCTTGAGCAATTCATTGTTTGTAAAGCATGTGTGCATCCCACAAAATGTGTGTGCTTAGGGCAAGCAGAGGTGTGCACTCGTTCAGTCAACTAATCGACCATCCCTTGTCTCTCTCTCTCTAACATGCAGTGCAAGGGGAAAAGCTGATGTGCAAGTGTTGCTCCGTAGAGATCAACTCCATGGAGCAGTACAAAGCGGTGAGCTCTGGTTTGTGCAAGCGGTATTGCTGACAGTTGGATGCCAAAGGCTGTCTTGCCTGATAGTGACTCTTTGTCAGTAAAAACAACTTTTAAGGTTTTTTTTTTTTTTTTGCTTGACCATGAGTACCACTGCAAAAGGAAAGGTGAATCACTGAGTGAGCAGGCAAGTTCAAATATAGGCATCTAGAAAGAAGCACTAAGAAAGAATGAGGAGAAATAAGTATTCCTGTGTGCTACGTTTGTCATGACCTGGTGGCTCAGACCCATCCCAGTTACATTCATGTCAATTTAAAGGGGCCATGGGAGTTGAATAATGCATGCGGGTTTAGTGCGTCAGCATTAGAACGCTCATGCGAACGAATACGCGGTGGCATCTGTAGGTTATCTTGTGTCATGGGGAGAAGGAAAGAGTGGAGAGGCGGAGGGAAGTGTGTGAGTGAAGCGATCTGATGGGAAATGCAACCACTTTTATTCCAGGTTTGCTTACCATAGGACAGTGCTTCAGCAGCAGTACAAGCGCAGAGATCAGAGCATTTCTTAGGAGGGTTGTCCGTAAAGTAAGGTTCCCAATGATATTTCACATTTTTTTTTATTGCCGCAAGGGCCAGGCATTATGGCCAGATTTTTCACAATGAAAAACATGTTTATTAGCATTGAATAATACATTTCTGGAAAACTTAGACTTTCCCCTATTTTTCGACAAAATTGCCGTTGCGATTAACGAATTTTTGCTTGCGGTGTACCATCTTCAATTCAGGGAAGAGATGGTAGTCACTTGGGGCTATGTCTGGGCTGTAGGGCAGGTGTGTGACAGTATTCCATCGAAATTTGTTGATGAGATCGTTTGTTACATAAATAATGTGTAGACGAGCGTTGTCCTGATGGAAACGCACTCCCATTCTGAACATGTCTCTCCTCTTGTTTTGAATCGCTTGGCGAAGGTTCTGCAACATCTCACAGTAGTGGTCCGCATTGGCAGGCATAAATTTACACAGAAATAACCCCTTCCTGTCCTAAAAGGCGCTTGCCGTCACTTTGCCGACACATAGTGTTTGTTTGAACTTCCACGGCTTCGGCGACTCTGGATGTTTCCACCGATGGGATTGTTGTTTTGTTTCTAGTGTTGTGTAGTGGACCCAGGTCTCGTCCCCAGTGACAAGAGAGTGCAAGAATTCCTTGCCATTGGTTTCGTAGGCCTGAAGAAATTAACAGGCCGCTTCAACACGTTGCCGTTTGGGGTCTTTTTTAAGCATTTTCGGGACCCACCTTGCACAAAGCTTGGCATACCCTAAAGGGTTTGTCAAAATTTTGTCAATACAGGTCTTACTGACATCAGTGATCATTTTGCAGAGCTCCCGAACCATCACCCTTCAGTCTTTCAGCATTGTTTCTTCCGCTTTCACAATCGTTTCTTCCTAAACCAATGGCTGCCCAGAATGCTGTTTGTCATGGATGTCTGTATGTCCATCTTTGAATTCTGTGCACTATTTGCGCATGTGTTGTAAGCTCATACACTTTTCTCTGTAGACTTCACACAGTTGGGAATGAATGCCCACTGGCGCAGTGTTTTTTGCACACAAAAAACTTATCAAGGAGCATAATTCATGCCTGGCCAGAGAAGCGAGTGGGAGCCTCATTTCTAACGGCTGTCAAGCCAAGACTGAGTGTCGCAGACAGCTTGCCTGTGCAGGGACTGGAAGAAGGGCAACCAAGCTACATGCCAGTGTCGCCGGATCCCACGTAACAGCGTTCCTCGCGACTGCAGCTCCTTGGGACCTTATTTTACAGAAAAGCCTCAATTAATAATTTGCACCAGAAAGTAGTGTCCTAAGTGAATTTTCATACAAGTGCCTGGTCAGCCTATGTGGTTTACATGTGGAAAAAAAAATGGTTTTTGTTCAGTGAAGATTTTACAGCTAACCTGGTACAGTCATGGCCTGCTTTTCATTCATTCATTCATTTATTTGTATACAACACAGTACCATAATACAGTCGAACCCACTTATAATGATACCGGTTTTAACAATATATCGGATATAACAATGAGCAGTCGATGCGTTGTAAAATTTTGTATGTATCCTCTGGTGAAATAAACCGCTTACTGCAATGCTCCCATGGTGTGTTATCGGTTATAACTATTATATCTGCAGCTGGGTGTGCGTGTGGAAAGAAAAGGTTAGCAAGATCTTTGAAAAGAATAAATGTGCGAGCCGTGGTAAGGGTTTGTTGTACCATAGAACACAAACAGAAGTTCATGGTAGTCCAGCTGCACTTTGTGAAATCTGGGTATTGTGAAAACCGGTAATGCTATAATTGGGTTTGACTACTTCTTTCTGTCTACTTAAAATCTTGAGATCTGTGTCCCCTTTGCTTTGCTTTGTTTTTGTGTGTGTATGTGTGTGCAACTCCCTTATAACGATTATCAGTTATAACAGTGGGATTTTCTTGGCACTTGGAAATTGTTATAAGTTGGTCCGACTTACAGTCAAATGCTCTTATAACAGACTACTTGGGATCTCCAAAATCCTTCGTTATACAGGTCACTTCGTTGTAAAGGTCACACATCATACTGTCCACAATAGAGAAGGCCGAGCGCATTCAACAAAAGAAATCTATATATTAATGGGAATTCAAGAAGAGCTTAGTGAAATAAGTCGCAAAATTTTTTTGTATACTTTGGCTGAATGAATCTGCGACTGCAGCAAACCTTTTTGCACCTAGGTTCAGAGCGTGCTCCGGGGCAGAAATCAGGAACTGCGCAACGTAAAGCTGCAGATTGTCAGATATCGCATCGCCTTCCTTGCCGTCAAAATTCTTGGTTCGTTTGCAGGCTCTTCACCACTGTTGCCTTCCTTCTCATTCTTGACCTTTTCACCTTAGTTGGCTTTGAAAACGTCGTCAGTTGTCGGTTACAATTACATCATTACATTAGATCATGTTGGGATCAACTGCGATGTATTCGTCAGTTGTCAGATCCACTGCTGCATTACAACAAGCAGCATATGAGTTTAGCGATTCCTGGAGCAGTTCAGCAGGACTAATTGCGATATCATCAGGCTGATAAGTGCGTCGCTAGCACTGCCATTAGCGCTAGCACAGAGAGTACCTTGGTGACATCTGCAGCGAGTAGTGGCGACAAGGCTATGGGGCACACATTGTAAGCAACAAAACAGCCGTCAGGGACGCCTAGATTTTTTCCGTTGTACAAGTAAATTCGTTGTATTGGTCTCTGCTGTAGAGGCGTTCACAGCACATATGAAAGATGAGAATTTGGTTGGGACATAATCGATTCCGTGTTATTCACGTGATTTCGCTGTATAGGCGTTTAACTGTACACAACAGTAGTTGGACTGGATTGGTGAACTAAATCAGCGGTTCTTTACTGGCACGCACCTGTTGTTGCTTGCACATGGGACTTCATAGTCAAAGCTTCAGTTTTACATTCAATGTTTCCATCATTCAGTGGAAAGAATGGCACAAGAATGGAACAATGCAACTAAATGGAGAAGCATGTAGTGCATGTCCTTTCTGTCGACGATGAATGCACAAGCTCAAGATGCCATTAAAAGCCAACTTGCAAAAATTGCCTTAGTGGTATATGGAAGTTGCGGAATGGGGCCCTTCATTCCATTCCCACTCCATTCTGGACAGTGGAAGTTCCTGTCAATTCCATGGACTCCTTTTAACTCCTTGGAATGGTCAGAGTTGGACCATTCCCACTCCTGGAGTGGCTGAGATGAACAATTCCATTTCTCCAATTCCGGTGAACGAAAAGGTTTCTCTGTACTTGTTCGAACCGATTTTTTGGACATGCCCGATAATTTGGATGCCTTTGCGGCACCACCACGCACCCTATATATAGCCAATGTGTAAGATTCTTTGAAATTTCGGGTGAAAAAAATTCTTCGCTGTCTCATTATCTGAACTTTTTGCCATGATTGCAGGTCAGAAACTGCATTATTTGAAGCCATCACCACCGCCATTTTAATTATTAAAGCCTCAAACTGTCCCTCCTGCACGCCGATCTGCTGGCAGCCATAGCCACCATCGTGGCAATGCTAGGCTTAGCTATTTTGACATTTGCTGCAAAGCTTCCTCCTGTTCAGGGCCGTGTTTTTCATCGAAAGAATTTGCTGCTGTTGGCACTGGCACTGATTCCACCTTTGTAATCCTTGTCGATGGCTTGGAAACGTGGAAATTTTGGCACGTTGGATAATGCCAGTTCCCAAAAGTCAGGTTCGCTGAAATACAGCAATGTTACGCGGTGAACAATATGCGAGGTATTGCTGTGAAACATACCAAAAGTGGAAGGAGGTATCAATCACAGGACAATATGTATACCTTAATTGTGCACACATGCACACGCCATTTCCTGTCACAGTAAGAGCACTGATATGCCTAATAAGTGTAGTGGCAGGCCTTCAAAGCTATTTCAGATGTGCCTGTGGCTAGTTGAGCCCTTGGGGGCAATAAAAGGC
The DNA here is from genome assembly GCF_023375885.2 of Dermacentor andersoni. Taxonomy (NCBI): domain Eukaryota; kingdom Metazoa; phylum Arthropoda; class Arachnida; order Ixodida; family Ixodidae; genus Dermacentor; species Dermacentor andersoni. The sequence continues at coordinate 149,867,201 of NC_092819.1, read as the reverse complement.
ATGCATTCATTTTTTTAGACATTTTTGAGGATCCCAGGAAGGCCGAAAAATTGGACATTGACTGTACTTGCGCTTGCGTGCCTCGTAGCTAAAAACATAATTTTGAAGTCTTAATGACATTGTGCATAACGTTACATACAATTTTTTTTAACAACGAACATGTTCGTGGTCTGTTAACTCTGCAGCACGTTGTTGCCTGTAATTTCTCTAATACCTACTGCTTTAGAGCGAAGTTTTCTTGGCAGACGCTTCCGAACTTGACTGACCATGGCTGTGTGCTACTGTCATGCCAAATAGCTCTTACGAAATAAAAAACTGAATTATGTGCCAGACGGTGGCATTAAACCTCAGCGTGGGTCACCAAGGTTCGGTCCACAGCATCCCGGCGCTCTAACCATTAAGCCGTCATCGCACGTGCAGTTCTATCGTGCCAATTCCAACTAACTCTTTGAGATGATCGCTACATGTGTTGCATTGTGTAGCACAGCTGCGCGAGAGCAGGTGCGCACGAGCCAGGTCTTTTTTTTTTTTTTTAAACGTGAAAGATGCAGGAATGAAATGTACAAATTTATAGCATTTGAATAACCGCTTCACAGACTTCACGTAGATTCCAAGATGTGCGTTGGACCTGCCTACTTTTTTTTTTAAAGAAGCCTTTTATCATTTTGGTTTTTGCAAAAATCTGTCTGCCTAATGAGCTGTGAAAAGGATCACCAGCTCCCAAAAGAAGCTCACATGGTAGAAGACATGCCTGGTCAGCACACTACTCATACATGAGCAACCTTATTTCACAAACGTATATACAAGATGCATACTGAAGACAGTTTTATGTGTAACAGCACTAGACAAATAAGTACATAAAACATTATTACATTAATTTTGTTCTCTTGCTTACCAAATAGTTTGAACAAACATGTTAGTTGCACAGGTAAGAAGCCACAAATATGTGATATGATTGCAAAATACAATAGAGCCTCATTCATTTGTATTGGGAAAAAAAAGCATGAGAAAAAATGTGCTAATCAGGAAATCGTAGGGTTTGAAGTAACTAAAAAAGTTGACAGACTCCAACTGTAGTTGGCATTCGTGTAATGCGAAGTACTGCGCGAATCATTGCAGCACGAGATGCTGATGCACATGGGCCCCCGCTTGTTCCAGACGCATTTTGTTGTTTTCCTCTTGCACAGTGTAGTGACGGGAAACCAAAATCAAGCTGGTAGACAATGCCAGATGCTGCCCGAGTGAAACATGACCGTCGTATCACGCTGCCTGCAGTGGGGAACAGCGGCACGTTTGGGTTGTCGTCTACTAAAAGCTTGCAGTACACTTCCAATGGCACTACACCCCACACACGGTGAAACAGATGGGTGAAGATGCTTATCACAATAGGGTTGGTGGCAATAGCTGTGAATGCTGCATGCAACTACTCAAGAGGAGATGTGCTGTTACCGGAATAAGAAACTGAGCACGCTGCCATTTTCCCGGTAGACGGATGGGTGGGTGTTCCAGGTAACCTGATGCGGCAGACGAGTACTGTACTCGATTGCGCACGCCTCATGCCTTTTCTTGTTTACATTAGGATCTAGCAGCCGGAAAACGTATACAGTCATAGTCTGCTGCAGGGAATGGCTACGCATTTGGGTTATCGTCTATAAATGCATGCAGTATGCTTCCAACAGCACCACACACTCTGAAACAGATGGGGAAGATGTTTATCGCAATATACAGTAGTGCTCCTTTGATACATTCCTTGCTGTTGCATTTTCTCGGCTGCTACGTCGTGTTTTCGAGGTCCCAACCTGAATCTCATTTACTCCTATGTATTATGTTCCCATTTAATTCAGTGCCATTCTGTAATGTACCTGCTTCTTGCATTGCATTTAAATGTGGATACACGTAGATATAACGGTGCAGGGAGAAATTGGCTCTCGCGTGTTACAACAAGCGACCGACTCATTGCAACAAACAAACATTTTGATGCAACAAGCGACCAATTCATTGCAGCAAGCTATTTAGCGTTGCAACAAGCTAGCAATTCATTGCAAGAAGTGACCAAAGTTTGCAATAAACAAACAAAGTTGCACAAGCCAGGTACCGCACGAACATTGGGAGAAAGGAAGCGCAGACCAGTTGGCAAAGCATCCCAAAAAGTGTGCATCTATTAAAACCTACCGGGTACACGCACACTGGGCCAATTCTGCCAAGTACAGGGCTACATGTTCTTTGGGGCCTGCAAGGGTCTTATTTGCATTTCACGATTGCTGCTTCTCTTTAGTCAACTTCGACGCAGTAGCACCATGTTATGCGATGAACCATACACAAAATACTGCAATAGGGGCCACTGTCACAGAAAACCGTACGTGTCCCTCAATTATACACGCGTGCATGTGCCATTCCTGGTCACAGTACAAGCGCCGAGACATCTAATAACTGCACGTGCGGCCACTCGGTCTGTTTGTGACGTTGTGGTGATTTGCGCCCTTCCTCACGGTTATGTTTTCCCGGCTGGTAAATTTTTTTTGTTCACAGTTCCTTTAAAAACGTATCAGCGGGGCTCTGCTGTAATTGGTGGCGATAGTTGTGAATGCGGTGTGCGATGACCCGGGAAGTAATCTGCTGGTGCGGGAACAAAAAAACTGAGTGTGCGCTGGCGTTTTCACGTGAGATGGGCGGGCAAATATGATGAAGCTGCCGCGATAGACAACTACTGTCCTCGATCACGCACGGCTCACGTATTTGCTTGTTTACATGGGATCTACCAGCCGGAAAACGTATCGTATGATCACAGGTAGGCGATGTAGTGAATGTTCGTGCCAAACGAACGTTTTTTCTGGGAATGTATGAAGCAGTAAAAAGATTAGTGTAACTCTCTACTGGGTCATTTTTGTGTTCTCAATCGTGCTTGTTTGCTCTGGGAAATTGTACGTAATGTGATCATATCAGCGAGGCTCTACTGTACATTCATTCCTCGCAATCAAAATAACTCCAAAACAGGTCAGTTTGTGGTGACAGCCCTGAATTTTTCTCCCCTTTTCCAAAGTGGCTCCCTCCTTACATTGCAAAAAAAAAAGAAGAGACAGGGTGAAGACTCACTCTCCAGGCTTCTTGAAAACCATAATTTCAAAATCGCCTATGCAGTGCAGTCCTTTTATAACAATAACGATGGGCCAACTTAAGGGTATTAATTGAGGTATTAGGGCCAATATGTTATTCACCGCATGTCGGATATATAACAATTTAAATTCTGCCTTTTGGGCGATGTTTTTCATGCAGAATAATCATGAAATTTGTATTGCTAAGTTCCCCTTAACCAAGACGGGGCGAAAAGTTTGCCTATGCGAGTTCATATCTGCTGCTGTTACCGCGCAGCACATTCCGCCTGCATGCCGATTGCGAAAGCCACGGAGAGCATCGCAAGTTGGCGCAGCATGTCACAAGATGGCACCAGTTGCTTCATGTCTGCATCATTGGCGAGCATCCAGAGAAGAGAAAAAAAGAAAAGAAAAAAAATGCGACAAGTGAACCGCACCTGCGCTCCCTTTTTACAATCTCCATCTATTTCTCAGTGAGCATGGAAATGCATCATGGAAGCAGCAGTAGGTGCGCTGACAAATCACAAAGTTTTGTCGCTTGAGACAAAGCTGCAAATTTTGCAAGACTCAAAGTATGAGCTCGCACAGTTGATGATATTGATGGTTCTGAAAACCAGGAGTGCCACGATCATGAAGGCTAGAAACAGTGGCCATGCCGATCAACGGAAAAGGCGGGCTTTGTGAGCCAGAGCGAAACCCACCATGTGTGAAACCGACATGGTGGAAGCCGCTGACATTACCGAACTCCGGGAGCACATCGCCATTGGCAATAAAATAGGTGGTATTTTGATGGAGGAGTTTCCAATTGCAGATAGCGCTGCCTTATTCTGCGAAGAATTTCTGACAGGGCAATCGTTGTCATGACAAACAGCAGCACTGTGCAACAGAGGTGATGACAGCAGCAGCAGTGAAGACGAGGTTGACAAAGGCCCGTTTTTGACGCTGACCGCAGTGTTTACCCACAGTGCACTGTTGTCGATCGAATCGCTCATTGATTTCATGCACACTAAATTATAGCTGTCAATGTTCGCACAGCAGCTGGATGCGATGGACACTGCGGTTGTGAACTTGAAACTTCCTCTAAAGCAAGTGCAGATTTTGGACAATTTCATTGCGTCTAACGCTTGACTCACTCTTTTGAGGCATAAGCAAACATTTTACTTTTCACAGCCTACTTTCTGCAATGCCGATTTTTTATCGCAATTCAGAGCTACAAAGGTATGTTCGGCAGCTTTTCTTATGGCAGTCCAGATATAGCAATGATCAGTTATAATGGTCAGAATTTTCGTTTTTCTTGATATCGTTATAAGTGGGCTGCACTGTAATGATCGAGGTCTCGTAAGTGAAATTACACCTCATCAATTTTACATGGTTTTTCCTCAGTTTAGGATTATGCCAAAGGTGACACTAATCTCTGACATTATGGTGCACCGATTTTTCAAATAATATAATCTACACTGGCCAGCTTGAGACTGCTGAAGTTTGCTTCACTTTAGCTGCACACATGTCAAGCATTTCACAAGCTTGTGTTCTAAATAATATCTGCCATTATCAAAAATCTGCAATTTGTTCAAAACTCAGTTGTGTAAAGCAAAGTAAAAAATTATCTTACACCACAGTATATTCCATGCATTCTACTAGATTATTTTGTCACCTTGAGGACTAACGTGAAAGTGAAACTCATTGATATGTTTTGCAGGGCTGTCTTTTTTTGTTTCACATCTGCTGGCATACCAGCGAGCATCGATTTCTCCAGGACGGCACTCTGAGTTCCTGTTATCGATTCTTCTGGATAATCGGCAGTGTGCCAAAAAACTATAGCCCACGTTCTAAATCACCATGTACTCTTGCAAGGTACAACAGTTCGCATCATCGATTTTTTACCTCCATCCCTGCGTCACAGGCCAAGCGTGCAATCGCTGAAGCAAATCATATTTCTTTACAACTAAAAGTCACTGTCTTTAAAAGCAGTTCATTCGTGTAACACTGAAAGGTTTTCATGTCTTCAGAAATGTAGAATGTGCAGAATATAGCTGTTGAAAACCAGGAAGCGGAGCCGAAGTAGAGAACGTCTTCTTTATTCGACGCTTGCAAAAACAACTAAAAAAATGCAGGCACGCTCGGCTCCACGCTCGTTTCTCACTTCGTCGTCTTCCCTTCTATTTCGGAGCATAATATTCAACATCTCCCGGCCGAACAATTAGCGTGTGCTTGTTTCTTTTCAAGACGGAGCTTGTCCAGCAGATTCTAGGTGGTACCGCATCTGTGCCGGTCTCCGCAACGTGTTGCCACTAGAAGTGCGCACTTTGCATGAGCGAACTTTGCTGTCGGCACCATGAGCACTTTTCTGTGCTCGTGGTAGAACCCTTGCTGGCAGGTGTCTTCCTAATGGGCGTACGTGCCGCAGTGGAAGCCATCGCAGTCACCATTGCTGACGTGCTGCTGGTGCATGCGTCGGGTGCATGCGTTTGGCCTGCCCTGGCCCCGGCCCAGACAGCAGTCCTAGCCCTCCAGGGGTGTAAGGTGGTGGCTGCTGGGGTGAAGGTAATTCCTTTTGATGGCCTGGCGAGCTGTTGCGGGCGGCCATGGCTTCAGGCTGTCGTGGAAGTGGCATTCGCTGCACCCGGACAACGAGGGCCAGCGTGTGGTCATTGCGTTTTAGCCTTTCCACAGTACTGCTGTGCCTCCCTGACAGTGATGACCCAGATGGAGCCTTTTCTGTTGACGACGGGCGCACGGCAGGCCCGCTCGAGTGTCGCGGAGCGGAAGACGATGACGTTGAAGACGACGATGATGACGACAATGACAAGGAGCTGTGCCCCGACGACTTCCCTCCACCCGCCGGGTGGAGCACGGACGTGTCAGCAGTTTGGTCACCCCGACCAAAGGTGTCAACGCTCCCATGCCGCTGCTCCAAGTGATTTCGTAGAGCCCGTGGTTTTGTGACTTGGTTACATATTTCACACACAACTAAATACAAATCATACCACGCTAGACAAAATCTGAAAAGTTCCGTATCCTCCTTTCTTAATTTCATGGCATCGCTTTCTCTTTTCGCTGTCTCTGTCTCTGCATCGGCTTCTTTATTTTCTGGACTCCTGAAGAAGATAGTTTCTGTCCAAGAATTCCATGACTGTCCTTCAGTAGCCGACAAACTAGTAGTGGCCGCCAGTCTGTGAGGATCTTTCAATAGTTTGACAGTAGAAGGGTATTTGTCTTCTACTAGTTGGAAGCGGTGTCGCAGAGTTGCAGCAAGGGGAAAGGGACTGCTGCAGGCAACAAAAGGAACCCTTGTGATGTGCAGTTCTTCAATATTGGAAGATCCTTCTTCAAAGCAGAAGTAACGAAACTCGTCTCGGTCTTGTTCAGCCAGCGATCTTTGAAGAAAGGCTTTTTTGATATCGGCGGAAATTATGATCTTGAAGCTGCGAAACTTCAGCCGTAAGTCGATGATGTTGAGGTTCAAATTCGGCCCTGTCCACAAGACGTCGTTGAGTGAAGGTGACTCCGGAGCATGAGAAGAGGCGTCGGATACCACCCGTACTTCAGTCGTAGTTCGGTCGCGCCGCACTACTGCTCGGTGTGGCATATAGTACATGATATGTTCACTCCCACTGTCCATTGTGACCTTCTCAGCATAGTCTTTGATATAGTAGCTCCTAATGGCACTGTCATATTCCTTCTGAAACTCTGGTTCTCGATGTAGCGTTCTCTGCAAGGACTCCAGCCTCTTTAACGTGATATCCCGGTTATTTTTAGGCTGGGAACAATTGCTGCTCCACGGCAGTTCAACTTGCTCGCGACCATTGTTTGTAATAGTTGTTTCCACGAAGTTCTTCAGGACGTGTTTGTCATCTTTCGAAAGTCTGTGTTCGTTAGTCAGTCCCAGATGTTCTATTTCCAAGGAATACCTCAGTTGCTGGGAAACATTGGCTTCCGTTAGGCATATGTTGAAGTTCCTTACGGTTTCCGGCTTGTAGAACTTAGGTGGACTTCTGGTATCTCCATGAAGTGTCCATCCTATGATAGTTTCGATGGCGGTCAAGGAGTCGTCCAGTCGATGAATTCTTCCGCTGACAAGCTGCCAGTAATAGTCGGCACCTATAAGGATGCTTATTCCAGGCTCAGGCGAGATTTGAACTGCGTTGACGTCAGCCAAACGTAAGTTCTTGCTTTTCAACTTTGCAAGTACATTTGTATCTGTCAATGCTGACAAGTCATTGCATATTTCGGGAACTTCTATCGCCTCTACTTCTAGTGAGTTTGAGTCGTACTGGCTATGCAGCGTGACTCGTACTCTCCTCTTCGGCTAACACAGTGGCTTTCAGCTTCCTAGACAGTTCTTCTGTGATGAAGCTGCGCTGACTGCCACCATCAATCAACATTCTTACAAAGCATCTGCTTCCAGTGCCCACAGCCCAAACTTGGGCGGTCTGCAGAAGAATTGTGCACTTTATCGAGTCTGTTGACGAGCTGGAAACAGTTGTCTGCGTTTCCGTATTCTTCTGCTTCCATTTCGGGTCGCACATTGTGGTGATATGTCGCCCCTTGCATTTCGCACAGCTTAGTCTCTTCCAGTTTCGGCATTCCTTAGCTTTGTGAAATTGTCTAGCGCAGCGGAAACAGCATCCTAATTTCCATAGTTTCTGCTTTTTCTCGTCTAATGTTAGTTCCGTTGGGCAGACATCCACCGAGTGATCTTTGTCTCCGCATAATATACAACTCTCTGTAGTCAGTTTCACGGTTAACATAGATGCAGAACCTTGGAAATGCTCATTAGATTGTCGTTTTGCTGTTGAGGCTTGTTCTCTCTTGTCAGAAGTCATCATTATAGTATGTTCCCGGCTTCTTACTTCAAGACTCAAGAAGTCTAGAAGAACAGACATTTCATTTAGCCTGTCACTAGTAACGCCTGTATTTGTCGAAGACAAGATTCACTGATTATAACGGAGTACCATTTCTTGCGGAAGATTTTGTATTATAGCAGTTTGCAGAAGAACTCCATATTCTTTTTCTTCGACGCCAAGGTTATGGAGAGATCTCACGCGAGTCTGCACTTCTTCATGCAACCTTTGAAGCCCTTCGAAATCTTCGCAAGAACGAACTTTACGTAGGTTTAGAAGGCGACGCATGTGGTCGTTAACAATCAGTGACTTCTGACCGAATCTTTCTTTGAGAAGTTCTATAGCTGTGCTATAGCTCTCGTTAGTTGTCGACAGGCCGCTGATGACACCTTCCGCTTTACCCATCAAGTAGGTCCGAAGATATTTCAATTTGTCTACGTCGGTGATATATCGGCTCTGGTGAACAGTAGACTCAAATTGATCCCAAAATTCTGGCCATTTAATGGGGTCCCCATGAAACTTCGGCACATCGAGCTTCGGTAGCTTAACGTGTGCGCGTCCTTGACGAAAGTCATCGTGAGATTCGTGCGTCGTCGTTGTTTGCTGATCGGATAAAATGCGTTCAGCGCGGAATTTCGCGAGGACGATAGATTCTTGATACTGTCCGACGCTTTGAAGCTCATCCTCAAGGTTATCATCCGTAACATGCTCTTCTACTTGGTTATCAAGGTCCGTAAGCATAGTTTCCTTTATCTTCAATAGGTTAAGATGGTCGGTCAGCTCACCATATGGCGTTGGTTCCATCTGCATAAGAGTTGTCATGTCGTTGATGATCCTGGTGACCGCCGCTCGAATGGTAGCACGCTTCCGTCGTATTCTTTCCATGTCGTCACGTCGGGAATCGGTGGCTTCGTGATGACGTGGATCGTTCTTCAATTCTGTCGCAGCGTCGTCGCGTTGATCGCGTCGGTCGGTCGTCTTCTTCAGGTAGCTCGCTTCATCGTCAGGGGTCTTCAACTGTAGATCTGATATCCTGGTCACGGCACCATGTGTTGAAAACCAGGAAGCGGAGCCGAAGTAGAGAACGTCTTCTTTATTCGACGCTTGCAAAAACAACTAAAAAAATGCAGGCACGCTCGGCTCCACGCTCGTTTCTCACTTCGTCGTCTTCCCTTCTATTTCGGAGCATAATATTCAACAATAGCGTTGTGTGTAATTACTGTGGCAGAGATAGTCACCGAGGGGGTAGATACTGAAAGAACCAATAGGAGACGTACAATATATTGGCCAAGTCTGGCTTAGTCTAAATGACATATTTGCCAGTTTGCTTGTCTCGCTCAAAATGTGTTTCAGGACTATGTGCTGTTTCCATTCCAACTACATTCCAGAATCTCAGGCTTTCATTCCATTCCCATTCCATCTGTTTGTCTGGTGCTATCATTCTAGTCCCATTCCAGGTGTTTAAAAATGTGGAATGATTCTGGAATCAACTCAGCTTCACAGTTGCCATTCTACAACTCTGGTATAATACTTGTCATTTATATCAACTTTAACTGAAGTGAAATTTTGTTGCAGTTGTTCTTTGGAGAAGGGGAGTGTTGACATGTATTTTAGAAGTTCAACTTGACCACGCGTGCCTGCCACATAAAATTAGGACACTTCCCTAGTATGAAGGTTGGGAAGCACTTATGAAGTGTTTTAATGTGATACTAAAGGGCATGTCGAAATGCTAGACATTGCATCATTGATATTATTGCGTCGTCATGACACAGAACAAAATTTGCCTTTATCATGCAATGATGAAACTAAATGTGATGATCTTTCTCATTAAAAAAATGTACAAGAGCACGGCGCACGTTTCTTCTGACCGAGCTTGTGTGTTGGCAGCCGCAGTGATCACAGGAATGGAGCGAGCCAGTGTATCATTACTTCATAATGCATCCACCTCCTGAGTGCAGAACGCAAAACTGGTTCATAAAAACAAATACTAATACAGTCGAACGCACCCACTTATAACAATATTCAAATGGCAAGAAAATGACATTCTTATAACCGATAATCTTTATAACTGAGTTGCACAAAAAAAGACAGACACTGAAACATTTTAATTAGACAGAAAGAAGTATAGTCAAACCCACTCATAACAATATTGGTTTTAATGTTATATCGAATATAACATAGAGCAGCAGAGTCACCATGAACTTCTGTGTGTGTTCTATGGCAAAATGAACCACTTACTACAGTCGACTCTCGTTACAATGGACCCTGATAATCCGACAAAAAACATCAGTTTTATCCGAAGTCCGTAATATCCGCAACACCTCACTTTCAAAACTTTTATCACACTGTTGAACAACTTTATTGCAAAGAGTGAGTAACAAACGTTCAAAGTGAAAAACAAACAAAAAAGTTGCAGTTTTGCCTCAAAGCCAAAGCATCAATTGCGATAGCAAATTAAGCAAGATAAGCGGGGCAGCAGCAGCGAGCAAATTGACCTTCGTGTTGTCTCCTGCTTCAACTCGAAACAAAACCTCGAAAGCACAGCGCATACGATGCTACCGGCACTGGGCGCACTTTGTCCACATCGCAGAGCGCTTTCAAAATACGGCACCCATGCAGGCAAACATTTTGTCCACATCACAGATCGCTTTCAAGATACGGTGCCCGTGTAGGTGAGGACTTTGTCCACCTTGCAGATCGCTTTCGACATACAGTGACGGTGCTGTAAGCAGCAACCGCCGGAGTTGAACCCCCCTTCTTTCTCGCCTCACCCCCCCCCCCATGCCTCATGTGCGAGAGAAGACGCCCCCGCCTTCCTCCCTTGTGCGCACGACATTGAGCTGTAACCGTCGGCTGACCTTTGCAAGTCAGTTGCCAGCCCATGTCGACATGGCAAAAGTACATTTTATGCGCCCGATTTAGAAAAAAATTGCTGCTAATTTTATGTGCTGTAGCTGATAGTTCGTTCTAATGTGGTTCGTTAAAAGTGAACTTCGTTGCATTAATAAAATAGGTAGAACAAATTAAGGGTGAAATACGGTCTGTTATGTCTGAAAGTCTGTTGTACCCGGGTCCGTTGTAACGGGCGTAGACTGTACAATGTTCCTGTGTTGCACTAGTGGTTACAATAAATAAATCTGGCTACTGAGTGTCTGCGCCAGAAGAAAAAGAATTCAAAATCCAGAAAAAGAAAAGAAAAAGAATGCCAACCGCCACCCCTTGCCTGCATGCCACACATACCTCATCGACAACCCTGAAGGCAAAGGCACGCAGTGTATCCAGACTGCAGACAGGAGTGGCAGCTTGCGTTTGTTTTTCTTTTTCAGTATTTCACGTTCCTGTTCTTTTCTGCGCAGACACTCAGTAGCCAGATTTCACTATTATAACCAACAATACTACTCGGGAGCATTGTAGTAAGCATTTTATTTTGCCATAGAACACACAGAAGGTCACAGTGCCACGGCTGCTCTGTGTCATATATCATATAATTGTAAAAACTGATATTGTCATACGTGGTTTCCACTGTATAGTAAATTATTCAGGGTGCTCCAATACTTGTCATTGAATTTTTAATAGTTTAGAGCATTTTAATCTTTGTTTAACGCATGAAAATAAGTCGAAACTGTTATGTCAGTACTCCTTCGAGATGATTGGCTTGAGGTAGCAGTCATTCACCTTTGCTGAAGATGCAGCGTCAATCTGGAGAATAAGAGTGAATGAACAGCCCTCATTTTTGCCATTTAGCTAAGGGAAAGTATTAAAGAATCCTGCGCATAAGCTTCAGGGGTGCATTATGTTTCTTTGCAGCACATGGGCAGCACAAGACACAAACTGATATCACAGAAAAAGCCACTCAAACCAGAACGCGCAATAAAGAGGGCCCTCAAGGTGAGCATTTTATCGCTGCATTTTTCGTACAGGGCGGCATGACCTTTGGAGAACGTGTTTTCAAAAAATGCTGTCGCACCTTTTTCTCTAAGTGACTCAAGACGTGCAGGGTATTAAGTTGTCTCGTGTGCAGTACATTGCTTCGTGGTGACTGCAGAGGGCTGTGTGTTAGCTGCCTTGTAAGTCACTCTGTTGTTTCAACATCTTGCGTGTTCGAACACTGCAAATGTTGGGTCATGATAAAATGTCTCTGCCATTTCCCCATGTTGGTCACTGTTTACGAGCATTCAGATGCTGACGCTCATTTTGTGCTTATAGCAGGGAATGCTGTGGAAGCTAGAGCAATTTGTCATACTGCCTGCATTCATCCCCATGGTGCACTTGTCCAGCACACTACGTTCCACAGCCAAAATCTTCAAATGATTTTGACGATTGTGCATGGATGCAATAAGTTGATAGGGTGGGTCCTTGTGATCATCAAATGACAAATTTTGGTGTTCTGCATAAGCTGTGTAATTTAGCACTTGGTCTTGAACATCTGCATCACTGCTGATTGCAGTGGCACCGCTTCTTGTGTTTTCAGCTGCCTCTGCCCACTCTATGTAGAATGGGCGAGTGATTTCACTCGGGCGACCAATCCACATTACATCATTAGGAATACTTAAACCATACCACCTGATTAGGCTTACATTTAGTGGTATATTACATATATACAGTCGAACTCACTTCTAACAATCTCAAATATAACAATTTATTGGTTACATTGGAGGCTGATTCTAATGGAGGAAAAAAACATGTTGTCACAGTTCAAGGACAGAGAGTATGCTGCTTTTATTGTCCAGAGAAAGGTACGCCGGAAAGCATAGAAAAAGCATGTGTGTTTTGGGAGAGCTAGCAAAAAGGAAGGCAGTGAGATAGAGAGACCCCAAAAGTGAGGGAACGTTTAAGTGCTGACGAAAAAGCAGGGCTCTGCCTGAATGCGATGGATTGCTGCTGGGATGACGGGACCACTGGCATACATCGCCGCTGGGAGCAAACACTGGCTACAAAGACAGTCACAGATGGACGTTCGCTATAAAGGACCCCTGGACTGCAGAGCTAAAGGGAAGAAAGGAATGGAAAAGTGAAATTTGAGGACTGGCTGGCTTTACGTGATCATAAAAGTCATTTGCCTCTCTGTCAGCTTTGCTTCTAGCAGGTGACAAGTTAACTTTTTGAAATGGTTGACAGAAGTGTGAAGTGTGCAGAACTTCTAGTGCTCTCACGCCGTTTCTGATGACCACTGATGAAAGCACAATTCTGAACCATCACGCTCGGACAAATAGTTTGCCTTCCAAACTGTTACAAGACAATGCCCTAGCTTTGGCAGCATTGCCCGTTAATTATAGAATGAAGTACAGTAATACTGTGTAGATGACAAAGCAGAGTCATATAAAGTATGGTCTCTGCGAGATTGTTCAGGGGTCCGCTCTGCAGCCGGCGGGCTTTTTATGGTAGTGTAGTCTGCTCTGTGGGGCTCACGAGTAGAGGCATCGCACACCTGAGCAGTCCTGCGGATGTTGAATTGAGCTAATTTATTTTTGGGACTGCGCCCTCACGTTGCTGGTCTGTGCTTTCTGCAGCCCTTCTACAAGAACAAGAAGAAGGAGAAAAGTGAAGAGCAATCAGGTGAGCATGCCAATCTGACTCTGGGTCTGTGGGCAATGGGTGGCTCTTCAAACTGGAAGGGGGGTAACTCAACAGAAAAATATGTAGGAATGTAGTGCAGTCTGCTTGTGGTGGTTACGTGTTATAAAAGTGTGTACTGTCACTGTATTGTACATTTAAATTTTAAAATCAGCCAGTATATATCAAGCTTTTAGTCAGATTTGCAGACATTTTCGTCAACGTTACGGGTGAACTGCATGGTGCAAACCTCGTATGAGAGCCAAGCAGTAGTTAAAGCAGAAAGCTGGGTTAGTTAGCTGCTTGAATTGTGTGATATCTTTACAGAACTAAAGACGGAATACATGAAGTATAGACTGTGTGGGCATTGCCTGCTGTCCAATTTGTGGACCGTCCCATCTTTTTCATGTTTTCTGTCTTAGGCCGAGCTTGGTGGGGGCATGGCACTTATTGCTTCCGGTTGATAAGTGGCATTATAGTGCCTCTGCCTGGCTGCACTGGCTTGTACTAGTACAGTTGAACCCACTTATAACAAAATTTAAGTGCCAAGAAAATCCTGTTGTTATAACCAATAATTGTTACAACTGTAACCGGTTTGCACAAAAAAAGAAAACAATAAGACAGAAGTAAGTACCCTAGAACCTATTTATAGCATTACTGGTTTTGGCAATATACTCGGATGTAACAATGAGCACCTGCTGCACTGTGAACTTTTGTGTGTGTTCTGTGGTAAAATAAATTGCTTACTGCAATATTCCCGTGCCACATTATTGGCTGTAACAACGAAATCTATCTACAAGGCGTCTGTGCGGAAAAGAAAAGGAATGCAACATTATGAGACAAAAAACAAAGTGCGAGCCCCATCACTACACACATTTTTGTGCCGCACACCCCTCACGGCACACTTTCATCGCCTCTCCACTCCTCCAATGTCTGCGACAAGGTGGAAGGGAGATGGGAGAGAAGCGGGTAAGGTCACTGATCCGATGCGACAGAGGCACGTCCTTCAAGGTGTGCGGCACAAAGCAAAGGCTGGCTGCACGGCACAAAGGCAGGTGTGGCAAAGGATCTTGCTTCTTTTCTTTCTTGTTTTTTAGAGACAATATGTGACGAACACATGCCATGCAGGGTGCGCAGCGCAAGAGCATGCGTAACAAAGCAGTGCATGTCCCCCCCAACCCATCCGAAGATTTTGTGGTTTTTCTTCCTTTCGGCGGACATACCCAGTAGCCGGATTTATTTATAAGTGATGATGCGGGCATGGGAGCATTGTAATAAGCGGTTTATTTTACCATAGAACACATAAAAAAAGTTGACGGTGCATCGGCTGCGGTTATATCCAATATATTTTTAGAAAATGGCACCGTTGCTGGTGGGTTCGACTGTACTGACAAAATATTGTGTCCCACTATTTTTGATATGTAGCTGTCGATGACTCCATTAATCAAGGTGCGACGCCTCAATCTTCAAGAGTGCCACAAATAAATAAGTACAGCACATTTTATGTGACCCATTCAAAAGTAGCACCAAGTGTAGCATGACTTCGAACATGTAGCAAGAGATTATTCACATGACCGGAAGCGGAGGTGGCGGCCATGCAGCATCACAAACAACTCGAGAGTGAACCAGGCAGCCCAATGTGGTGGTTGAAGTCTATTGCAATGACCGTGTTGCCAAAAGTTGCCAAATTGGCCATTACACATGCACAGTTCTCTTGAAAATGCAGGGGACCTGTGCTCCTTTCTTGACCCATCAAGTGCTGAACGGACTTTGCTTTCGGAAGCATGGTGTTCACTCATTCATTTTGTTGATGCCACGAGACTGTCAGATCAGATTTTGGCGAAGTGATGAGTCTTCTTTTTCATGTCTAAAGCCACATGCACTTGGTACTGCACTGGTTGCATTAAAGGGGCCCGAAACCATCTCTCGGGCTTGGTGAAAAAACATTCAGCAGATAGTGTACACGGCTGTGAACATCTTAGCCAAATTTTGCAGTCATGGATGGCACATGAGGTTCACAAGCACAGCACAAGGTAACCTATCCCTTAAACACATTCTTTTCAAACAGAGGCCTTCTCCTCACACGTTTGAAAACTGCTGGCAGCTGCCATGTTTCGTCATACAGTAGATTCCCATGGATGGCTGCTATTGGCTGACAGCTGACGGCAGTCAGTAAGGGTGTTTGGATCACTTTGCTTCTCCCTACTGTTATTGTGTCATTTAATTGATGCAGTTAACTAAACAGGCTAAAGTTCTATAAGAATTGCGCACTTCCAGGAGATGCCAACTATCATCTGCTCACAGTCGGCCATCACTACCCATGTAGGAACGAAACTTTAGTCACATTGCTTATCAGTGTCGTGGCCATTGAGTCTTGCTAACTTCAATTAGATTCAAGCATTCAACTTGCCTTAAACCACACAAAATGTAAGCCCCAACCACATGTATGCTACCCCTGCCGTGCCTCACAATGCTTAGTGGTTAGCATCTACAAGGGATGCACCCTTGCGCACACTCACTCACGACCACCATTACTTCAGGCCACCGCTCCTAACTATACACCTTGGCAGACATTCCTTCGTATTGACATGTGTACTTGTTTATCTTTATCAGGCGACCACGTTTCACTGCCTAACAAATGTCATCGCACAGCGCAGGACGCACTTGCATGTATCAGGAGTTTCTGGAATGTTATCGATGGTTCCATCCGATGTCTGTCATCGAACCTTGTGTAATCTGATTGCATGTATGCGCGACGCAAATAGTGTAAAACTAGTGATTACTCTGGAACATTCGACGACTGATGTATTAAAGCCAATGCGCTTGACCCGCTGATCCCATTTTCGCCGATCGCCGACTGTGTGCTCCGCTTTCGTTGAGCATTGAGTGTAGCCTGTTTTTTTCTGGGCACAGGTTTGCCCAATAAAGTTAGTTTTGCCGCTCACAGTTTTGTTGCTGTGTCCTCAACCATCACTA
This sequence comes from Dermacentor andersoni, assembly GCF_023375885.2. Classification (NCBI taxonomy): domain Eukaryota; kingdom Metazoa; phylum Arthropoda; class Arachnida; order Ixodida; family Ixodidae; genus Dermacentor; species Dermacentor andersoni. The sequence goes on along the minus strand of NC_092819.1, from coordinate 149,850,736 downwards.
CCACGTGACATCTGGTGAAGGTGCTGGTTCGTTCATGTACCAGACGCCCCCGACAAGCCATTATCCAAGCCCGGACCACAAAGACAAAACCTAGGTCGTCCCAGATCATCGAGCAAGTAGCTGACTGCAACAGCTGCCCGTGGAACGCGGAGTTGTACCTGAGACAACCAAGAAAATTGTGGCCAAGACAACCCCAATGGCTGGCCCAGCCTCCCCTGTTATCCTGTAGCAACCTCGGGACCCACCAACCTTCCATGGAGCAGCAACAGAAGATCTGGAATCCTGGCTGGAGCCCTACGAATGAATCGCGACTTTCAACTGCTAGGACACCAACGACAAGGTGCGGCATCTATACTTCGCCTTAGAAGACGCCGCCAGAACGTGGTTTGAGAACCAGGAGTCGACCTTGACAACATGGGACCTGCTCCGTAGCGGCTTCCTGCACGCCTTTACGAGCGTCGTGCGCAAGGAAAGGGCCGAAGCCATGCTGGACGCCCGAGTGCAGCTGCCTAACGAGAATGTTGCCATCTTCACTTCATTTCACTTCACTTTATTACCTTAAAGGCCCCCAGTATTGGGGGTATTACATAAGGGGTGGGTAGCAAATAAAATAAATTAAATATACAAGGCAAAGATGTTTAGGTACAAGTTTGCTCACTGTTAAATATGTTAGCTATACAGTTCAAAAACGTGGATGGGCAGGTGATTGCGGTGATGTCGTGTGGAAGGCCGTTCCGGTCCAAGGCTGAGCATGGAAAGAATGATGAAGCAAAAGTGGTAGTGTGCGCACGTGGCCGGGCGACTTGGAAGGGGATGACCAATGCAGAGTGAAATGCGCGCAGGAGGACTGATGTAGTGTGGATGATGAAGTGGGCTGTAAAAGAACCTATGGAATAAGTAGATAGTAGCAATACGACGCCGACAAGCCAGGGTTGTTAGGCCGGATTCTGCTTTTAACCATGGTACACTGGCATTATATGAATAGCATGAATGAATGAATCTTGTGGCACGATTCTGTACTGATTCTAGACAGTTTGTTAGATATTTTTGGTTAGGGCTCCAAATGGCAGAGGCGTATTCCAGCTTGGAGCGTACGAGTGACTTGTAGGCAAGCAATTTTAGGTTTGGTGGCGCTTGACGTAGATGACGTTTTAAGAATCCAAGGCTTCTGTTAGCAGATGATATCACTCTAGTGACATGCGCGTTCCAGGTTAGGTTGTTGGACAACGTTACGCCTAGGTATTTATGAGATTGTGCTAATGCTATCGTGACGTGCGAGATTGTATAAGGGAACAGGAGAGGATTATGTTTCAATGAAATGACATGAGTTTGCATTTATCGGGGTTTAGTTCCATGAGCCATTGGTTACACCACTCCTGGACACAAATTAAATCGCTTTGGAGGATTAGTTGATCAAAGGGGTTACTGACTGTGCGATAGATAACACAGTCATTGGCAAAGATATGGACATTACCGGAGACATGTGTTGGTAGGTCGTTAATATGTATTAAAAATAGAAGGGGACCGAGAACTGACCCTTGTGGGATGCCTGATGTTACTGAAAGAGACCTCGAGTCTTGATTATTAATGTGAACAAATTGGGTACAGTTTGCCAGAAATTCTTTTATCCACTGCAGTATGTTATGATGCAAGTTTAACCAAGAAAGTTTTAGTAGCAAGTGCTTGTGAGGAACCTTGTCGAAGGCTTTCACGAAATCTAGGAAGATTGCGACGGAAGAAACTAGCCGTCTGTTCTGCCATGCCGACCCGGATATGCCCGAGGAGAAGAAAGTCTGCCTACTCATGCGTGGTGTGAAGGAAGAACTTTTCGGTGCAATGATACGAAGCCCACCGAAGACCATAGAAGAGTTTCTTCGCATTGAGAAAACACTAGAAATGTGAAACCGGCAATTTAACCACCGCAGTAACTCTATAAACTACACCGGCATTAAATCAATGGCCACTGACGATCTCCGCGAGACTATCAGAGCGGTCATATGGGAAGAGCTGCAGAAGTTGTACCTGAGGTTGCAGCCTCAAGTGGCCTCGATCACCGAAATCGTCAAAGAAGAGATTCAGCGATAAACAAGTACATGTATTAGTATTGAGCTATTGATAACGCTTCAAAATGTGCAATTTAAAATTGTCTACTATCCCTGCAGGACTAAGCCGGTTCGCAGCACGGCCAGACTGGAGCACACGAGCGCGCACTCCAACGCTGCCATGCACATAGCAAGTGCACACCAGTTGTGCATAGCTGCGTCAGCTGCACCTGCTGCCTAGTGTAGATACGGCGACCACTGCAGGATGGCCCCACAAGCCCTCATGCCATCGAGATATGTCGAGAACTGCGTGCTCTGATTGGTCTCTGTGGGTGCCGTGGCTCCAGGCGCGTGCACCAACATCTGACTGGAACAGGCCATCTGCTTCCAGAGTTACACACCTTCGAGGTGTGTTGCAATCATGGTCGAAGCCCGCAACGTTGGGAATCCTTTCAACTAAATTCCAGAGTGGGGCGTCCATTGCCACGCCGACGTGCATGCTGCCAACATAATCACATGAGCAATGACGATGTTTTGGCTAAGCCTTGGAAGTTGCGTGAGTGCCACAGAGGTAAGCACGAAAGGAACTGTACTACTCATGCCACTTGGTATGAGAGTAAAACAGCCACGTGCAGCTCTCCAGTACACTATAGCGCAGCAAAGTGCTGACCAGCGTTACTGTAAGATTTGTTCAATTCAACCAAGTTTCTTTGCACTTTTTTCACGTATTTTTACGGTGTGCTGCACCTAGGGCCTCAATTGTCCGAAGTACCGCAACGGACCCTGCACTCGCATCCTCAATTGCACGGGGTACAAGACAAGGTGACACCACGGTGAAATGCACCCTTGAACTTAGCAGTGAGGGGGTGCAGCCCAGCATGCCACAACCGGCTCCACAAATGAAAAAGTGCAGGTGGTGCCGGTGCACCTTTCCTGAATTGAACAAACCTAAAGTAACAGCGACTAAAAAGTATGTGTTGACAACAGCACCCTTCAATTTACACTGAAAGAGGAAACGCAACATTGAAGCCACGTGACATAACGCTATAGATGGGGCACCAGAACAGATAGCACCCATCTCCTTCACAACAGGGCATTGAGAAGGAATGAGATGAATATTGTGCTCATAATATTGTGCTCGTACTAGGTCTTTTGGAAACACTCTTTAGGTAATGTGTTTCTTGGAGGCACAATACTACTCCCAAGGCATTTTTAAGGCTTCAAAGAAAGGTGGTTCAGGACCCTTTCAAAAGTTAATGTAATCATTTGTTGCACTCACAATGAATAGCGACTCATAGTGGAATTACTGTTCAGATAGCTATCCACTAAAGAAATAAAGAATGCCAAAAAATATTTTCTGTCGGTACTCCTGTTGTATCTTTGTCCGTCTATCTGTTGTATCTCTTGGGTGTCCTAAGAATTGAACACCCAGCAACGCAATAACTTCTTTAGGTGGCTTTATAGTGTGAACAGCATTGTTATCGCTAACTGCGTCATTATTGACCATGCCAACTATGAGCGCTTACAAGTCTGCTTTTTGTGCTATGTTCAGACGTCAAGACTGGGAAGGATAAGGGCAAGGAGGACAAGAAAAAGGACGATGACAAGGAGAAGGACAAGGAGAAGGACAAGGAAGAGGACAAAGAGAAGGGCAAGAATGACAAGGAGCAGGACAATGCGCTGAACAACAAAGGAGCTGACAATGGCACCCATAGCACGAAGGTGAATACCTCATGCACTCAGCCCTCCCTGGGCAGGTTGGAAGGTTTGCCAGCAGCGCGCACCGTAGCACAGGTGAGTTGCACGCAGCAGTAAATTGTGCTTTGCTACAGTTGTTCTGAATTTTCAAGAGTAAATGCTACAGCCTACATTCGCCAGTGTGTGGCTTACACAACTTCTGTTTCCTTGCAGGTCACTGGCTGTCATGCCGGGGTACTGTGCCTTGCCGGGTGCACGCAGTGCTCCCGGCAGGCACATGTCAGCTCCATCCTTACCCTTGACGCCAACCAGGCCTCGTGTATTCATGTACAAAAAGAAAACACTTTGTTTTTGTACGCACAAGGTGCATAAGCTCGACGAGGACCATGGTTTGATTATCTCTTCTTGCCCTGAGCATAGCTTGCAGCTGCATGCGGGCACTTGCTACCGTCACGTTGTGGCCATACCTTTGAATATGGCCATGACGTGACACTTGGTCACAGGATGACAGAGAGCATTGTCGTTGGCTTGACCTGGGGCATGATCTTGACGAGATCATGGCTTCAGCTCAGCTGGCATGAAGCTTTGTGCTGTTATCCGGGCCTGATCGAAATTCACCTCTCATTGTAAATAGTTGCTTGGCCTGAGTGTCTTGGTGGTTGCAGGTGCGGGACAAGTACCAGCTTGGCCTGCTCGATCAATTGAATGAACGCCCAGACAGGCGTAATGAGATGGAGTTTAGCCGTTCCCACCGGCCAATAAAAGGTAGGTCTTCTCTGCTGTAGTGCACTGCATGATACAAGACATTTGTCTGTGTAGCTCTTGCTTTTCAATGATGGCCATGTACGTAAGTCAGTTCCTTCTCAATTGTTCTAGCACAGTATGATTGGTTTACTGCATCCTTTTGCAAATATAAATTGGTTTTCATGAAATTTTGCTATGAAATGAGGTGTAATTTTTAAAAAATGTGAGGACACTTAAGCACTTCTTATGTACTATGAATGCAAAAACATTAACGCCCAATTAAACGCCGCTGAGCGGTCCTTTGAGTTATGAACTCTTTGCAGGCAAGTGACTGCATTCAGACTCATGGCGTGTTTTGATTTGGCCTTACCGAGGCACATTTAGAATGCAGGCGAGAGCTTGTGCGAAGAAGGAACGCGTGGATAACACAGGCTTCCGAGGTGAGAGTGAGGGTGACGTGGCATCGCGGCAATGCCCTCTCCCCTCACATAATACCACGGCAGCAGGTGTTCCCTTTCGCCCTCTCTGCTCTGGCGAGGTCTGAAACAGCAAGCATGAGGCAGCATTATGTTCACACCTTGCACATTCATGACGTGGCGTCGCAACCAACTGGAATTTGGGTGCCATTTCGCAGCTGAAGAGGCGGCTGGCTTTTAGCTCAGTATGCCATTTGACACTTTCACATAAAAAAATAAAGGTGATGGACGAGCACAGTACAAGTGCACTGTGTTAATATTTATACCGAAGTGCTTTAGTACTTTTCTGCTGGTGACAAAACTTCGGGCCAAGTTTGCTGTAGGGACACAAGCTGCCGATAGGGGCATCACCGCAGATGATGCTACGATCATCAGTGTCATCTGCTTGCTTTAGTGGTTTAAAATAGTTATATGGGTATAGGCCTGGTAGCACAAGGTCGACACAATGCCTATTTTGATCTGCCCACGGCTGTGTCGGCGAGAGAGGAGTCGTTGGCATACTAGTCACGACTTCATTGTCACATTGCGATGACGCTACGACCCACCAAGCCGACTCAGTTGCCACAAAATTTCTGCCACTCATCACTATGCATGCGACTCGCTTTTTTTTTTTCTTTTCTTTACTCTATCTAAAAAAAAAATCTGCATACTCGCGGCAAGGAACACTGTTAGAGTGCTTTCCATCTTTGAACACCAATTTACCTGTGCATTTATTTATTTACACTGGCATGTATGGCCACAGTCAGTTGTTTGCTTCAAGTACCACATACATCATGCAGCGTCGACATGAAATAGTTGTGAATATTGCAAGACATCCAGATCTGTGCATATGAGAAATGTCATATCACACTAGCCGAGATGAGCTGCATGATATGAGTGGCCGATGCTTACGGGGTCCCTTTCAAAATGGTGACTGGGAAATGAGGGTCTGTAATCAATAGCTCGTTCTCGCTTTTCCTGCTCTTCACCATGCATGCAGTGTGCTCGATGAAGCACTCACTTGGGGATCATGTAACTTTCTCTCAAAGTCGTCGATGTCTGCCGTACGCTCGCATAACAATTGAGCGAAGCACGCTGCAGTATTGTGGGGCGGTTGTCACTTGTTGCCATTTAGCATAAGGGTTAAACAAAAGGGTTAGCATAGTGTCACGTTCTTGTGACTTTGAAGAACACAGTATAGGAAAACTGTGTATCATGAAACTGACTTCTGTTGGGCGAACCTATGCTACACTCAAAGCACAACAATAATGGCGAACACGGTCAGCGATTGTAAATCTGAGCCGCTGGTTAAGCGTGTTGGCTTTTATACACGGCTCATCAAAAGTTCCACGGTAATCACTGGTGCCCGCATGCCTTCCAGAAACTACTACACAATTCGTGTGATGTGCATGTAGTCTGATTACACAAGCTTCGGCGAAAACATACGTAACCGACAGGATCAATGACAACATTCGAGTAACTTCCAGTCATGAAGGCGCGTTTTGCGCTGAGCGACAACTTCAAGTTGTTAGCGGGTGAACTGCAGTCCCCGAGTAATGGATAAATAAGTACACGTGTCAACTCCCCTTTCTTAAAAAGCACCATCCTGATGCTACAAACACAAGCGCAAGAAACTAAAGCATATGCATTGAACAAGGATAACAAAGAAAGATGTCCCAGAGTTAATTAGCACTGGTAGGGTGCACAGCATGGACTACTTCAGGCCGTGAGCAGCGGCACTGTGATTGCAAGATGCTGTCTGGTGCAACCTCATAGCCCAGTGCGCCAGTACGTTGGATGATTTTGTAGGGCCTGAAATAGCAATGCAAAAGTTTATCGCTAAGTTCTCATCGGCGTATTTGGGTCCAAGCCCAAACATAGTCGCCAGGCTGGTACTCGCCATAGTGTCGTCGAACATTGTAGTGCCAGCTATTGGTCCTTTGCTGGTTCTTGATACGAGGGCGGGCGGGCGAGCTGTCGGGCTTCTTCAGCACGCTGGAGATAGGCGGCAACATGGATATTCTCTTCGTCAGTGACGTGCGGCAGCATGGCATCAAGATTCGTTGGCGAGTTCCTGCCATCTCAATCTGATCTCAATCTGATTGTAAATCTGATCTGCAGGTTAAGTGCGTTGGCTTTTATACATGACTCGTCTAAAGTTCTAGGGTAATCGCTAATGCCCGCATGCCTTCCAGAAACTGCGACACAGTTCATGTCATGATTGCAGTCTGATTACACAAGCTTCGATAAAAACATAGACAACCAATAGGATTAATAACATTCGAGTAAGTTCCAGTCATGCAGGCACCTCTTGCACTTAGCGATAACTTCAAGTTGTTGGCAGGTGAAATGCAGTCCCCGAGTAAATGATAAATAAGTACATGTGTAAATAAAAATACCAGGACCTGCTGTATAGGTCATGAATAGTACATAAAGGCTACAACCATATTTAGTCGCATTTCATTTATGAAAATGCCAACAAGTGCAATAAGCAGCCTTCAATTGTTCTCAAGAATGGTGGCATACCAATGTTGGCACTGCACCATGTCGTCACTTCCAACTTCTTGTGTGCGCACATCAACATTTCATATTGCTATGGCCACAACTTAACTACAAAAGAAGTTCTTTTCTGTTACTATTTTGTTTGCTGGGGGATATTTGCTCCAGAGTTTATTTTACTTGCATGGTTCGAATTATTTCAGCCACCACTGAAACAACGCCACGAGGGGGAAAGAAGCAGTGAAGCCAATTGTTGATGAAACATGAGCACATAATGAAAACAAACCATCACATGCACAAAGCAATGACAACTCATTTTACGAAATGTAATGGTATTGTTTTCATGTTGCCTTGTATAATTTCTCGCATCACGTGTCTCGGCCTCATTTGCATACTTGTGTGGACGTCCAAAGGACCCAGGCACAGCTACTGGCTGAGAAGTCAAAGTTGAAGGTTCTTCCATTGAAGCACACGACATTACTCACCGAAATCACTGCACCAAGTGGCAGCGTTGCGACGTTCGGTGCAATATACAGACTGGCCACCGGCGCAGTCCATCTCTATGACCTCATTAGTTTTTCTACTATCTCTGTCGAAGGTTTGTCCAGCGTAGTGCACAGCAGAACTCACCAAAATCACGGCACTGACTGACAGTGGATCAGGGCCGTCAGCGCCTTCGCAGAGGGAGGCGCAGTATGGGAATGCTGACATGATGAGCAGCATTGGAGCCAGCTAGGGAAGAAGACGATGAATGCAGGGGCAGTGGCACAAGCACATATCTGTGACCACGTGACTTTTTGTACTGACCCTGGCCACACCGCTGGTTTTTCTGCATCACGAGCCATATAATGCTCTCACGTTAATAAGGTCTATGACCAGCCACAATCATTTGACATGTGTCGGTGCAGCTGCAGGGCATTGGTCTTGTGAGGATAAGTCATTGTTTACCTCTTGAGGATTATCTACAGCTCGACCAAGGTGTTGCAGGAGGTGCGGGTGAAGATCTTGCCTTCAGCCCCATGTTTCCAGGGCCAGTAAAGACCACAGCCTGGAGGTAGGACAGAGACCAGATCGTCTCATACAAGCTCCTAGACGGTTGTTTTAGTCCTGCTGAGGCCTTGAAGCTGGAGCCCGCTGCATGAAAGGCTCACTTCCACTCAGCACAACGCGACCGTCTTCCAAAAGTCTTGCTTTCCTTCCTTCTCTTCTTCTCCCTCATGAAGAACCCATGTGATTTTGTGATTGACTTTTGGCCGAGGTGCTGCGTCTAGCAAACTCGCACCAAATTCCACAATTCTTCTTTTTGAGTCACTGGCTGTCCGCTGCACCATACGCGCGCACATTAGTCTTTATACATGACACCATTCTAATTGCTTATCCTTTAGTTCAGGTCCATCAGCAGTGAGTGTATGAACTCAACAGCTGAGCTAGGCCTAGTATCCGCTGAACGAGACTGACACACGCTCAAGCTTGATTTGAATGGCCAGCAAGGGCTGACAATTGTGCATTTCAACTTTGGAAGCAGGTTTTGACTCGTTTTAAGTGTGAATACATGCAAGTGTGAATATATACAAGCGCAGAGGATGTGGCAGTCGCATTGTCAGTGTGATGTATTCTCTGAGCTGTTGATTTCACGAAGGCTGGAAACTGCTCCATCCCTCCCTCTGTAGCCAGAAAGACACTGGCACACAACAGGTCTTCGGCATTGTTCTTCTATCTCCTGACAACCATTCAAGCTTACCTTTACGTGGTAAAAAGCAAGAAGAGTGCATAAAGCCCCAACAAAAACCACACCAAAACACTGGCCAGCTTCTGCGCCGTTTGCTGAGTGCTCTTTCAGAACTGGTGGTGCCACCGCGCTGTCACTGTTGGCAGCATATGAAGCTCTCCCATAACATGATGCTGAAGCTTTGTGACCAGTAAAAAAAGTAATAAATGACTGTGGTTTTACTGTGTATGTTAGCAGGGCTAAAAAGTTCAAGGAAAATGGTTACCGTACATACGTGAATAAGTGCAATGCAGTCGAATCCCACTTCTTATGACAGCAATGTTATGAGTGTTGCATCAAGTTTTACAAAAATTGTCTTCGTGAAATTATTTAGCCCACCAGCCTCTGAACATACCATCGACATCATCCAATGGTGAAAGGACATCAGGAGGGCACTAACTTCGATCAAGCCTATTCAGACAAGTTCTTGTGTTAGGCAAAACAAGCAACACCAGAGTTGCTGAAAGAGTCACTGTGACCTAAAAAGAAGGTGTTGGTTGCAAGCCTCAGCTCTCCCAAGTTTGTTGTTGCTTGTGTGCCATGTTTAAATGTACATTATGATTATTAGGATGCATACATATGGTAAAACCTCATAATAAAGTTGAAGGGAAAGCCAAACTTACTTCGTTAATATAGCTAATACTTCGTTATATCCATTATTGCAATTTTACTGTGATATATGCCCAATGGCTTGCACAATTTTAACCATGCATAGAAGAAGGTAGCTTTGCAGCCTGGGGAACTGCTACATGGCCACTTATGCGATTCAATTTTAATAAAACAGCAACAGAATCTTCGGTATGTGTAACACGCAACTTCTTAGCACCTGACACGACAGCCTTTACGATAGCCGCCTTCTGTTCTAATGTGATGGTCATTAAACTGGCAAAATGGCAACACGGTTTAAAAAGAACAGCTTGCATACTGCGACACAAAAAAATTCTGTCGTTGAGCAGCATGCGGCACGCAACGCGGCATACCGAATGTGCAGCTGATTCAGGCGGATCTGCTGCTCATCTGTGGCTTTGCAGTGTGGACGACAACGAGGCCAACGAATCTCGCCCCGCCGGCTTTGCTTGGCCGGTTCGTGGCCTTTGAGATTGCGCTACTGCTAGTGCAATCTTTGAGGTGACGCCTAGCTACACCAGCCTATGCAGAGCTCCCGATGAGAAGCAGAATTGAGTGCACTAGTATTTTGCAGTGCCATGTGCAAGCAGCATCTCACCATCATCATTGGACTTCTCTTCCTCACTGCAGTGCGTTGCGCAGGATGGCGCAAGTTGGAGTGCAGCTAGGTGTGGCCTCCGAGATAGCGCCATTGTTGTCTCAGAGGCCATGCCTAACTGAACCCAACCTGTGCAACGCCACAGTGAGAGAGCAAAGTGCAATGGAAGTAGTGAGCCCCTGCTTACGTGTGTCCACGCATGGGGGTAACTAAAAGAGCAGTGTTGCTTGATGGCATACTTGAGGGGTACGCAGTTTTGAGCTTATATTTTACAGTTTCGTTGTAATGGGTTTCCATTGTATTCCACAAGAGGTCTGTGATCAGGGAAAAAACTTTTTAAAAATGCGTGCTATGCTCTCCAGCTTCGTGTACGCGGGATTTTTATGCATATTAATGTTCACAGGCTGGCAGGTGTGCTAATGATGCTATAGAGATGGGAAAGGCAGTAAAACTGAATTTTCCAGAGGCAGAAATAATTTACGTCCGAAAGGGTTATTGTTTTCACTGTGCATGGCCATACATATTGGAAAGAAATGTGAGAAAAAACGTACTAACTGGGGAGGTGTATGAGGTGTATCCCTCTTGGTGATTGCTTTTGCTTTGACTGGTGCAACAGACGGCGTGGTGCTTCCTGCTGTGTAAGTGTGTGCATTGTGCCTTTTCAACAAATTGCTGTGGTCTGGTTGGACACCATGCAGCAAGAGTAGCAACTCGGTGCCTAAACTGATCGTATGTGCTTGCTGCTTGCAGACAAGAAGACACCTGCTTTAAGACCAGTGCCTTACATGTGCGACATCTGCCAGATGTTTGGAAAGTCTGCCTTTGAGCTGAACGAAGTGAGTTCATGGTTTGGTTGCTGCATTGTTTGTGACAAAGGTCTTGACTTTCTCCATGCATAACGTTTCGCCTGAATGCAGAGAGCCCTCGAAATACAGTGCTCTGCCAGTACATTTTCAAAGCAGTACACATGAATTCGTTGTTCGTAACCTTGCTTTTAAAGGGCCCCTCACCTGGTTTGGGCATTGCAAACAAACAAGTGTGCTGAACAGATCACACAGTGACAATAACGTCTGCTAAGTATGAAATGGTTGCACACAAAAACGGTCAACATTCTAAACAGAAGGCTGCGCGCACGCCCTTCCACTCGAGGGAACCGCACTTGGAGCAAGAGAGTCAAGGTCATACACACAAATGCCTCTGCTCTAGACACACTGCTTACAACATCTCCAGCCATGGTACATCCAAAGCAGAGCGTGCATGTCGCCACTGAAAATGTACTGTTCAGCAAAAAGGAAGGGACGTAAATTAGGGTTGATCTCTCTTTCATAGGGAATTGGCAGAGCACAGAAACATGCTTTCACAAAAGCTGTTGCATGTTTGCATCGTGAACTCACGGTCCGCTGCAGCGAGAGGCACACAATTTGCAGGTCAGAGACCATGTTGCAGGTTTGCTTGGCGTACGGCGTCCTGTTGGCAAACGGTGCCCAGCTGTCGAGTCACTTTGGCGACAGTACGAGCATTTTGGTGCGTCTCCGTAGTGTCTTGGGCAGCCGATTGAGCTGCGACACGCTCAGTTTCAGAAATGCGAGTGACAGAGTTCACAGCTTGCGCCGCGAATGCGTGAAGGCCTTCTGCTTCGTGCTGGCGTGTCTCACGCCGCACCAAAGCAAGATTCACCTGTCGACGCCACTGCCTTTTGGCGCCGCTTAGCGCAGCAGTTTTTTTAGTTTGTGAAATCACCAGCAAAGCAATAAGGGTGTGTAAGCACTGCTGATGCATGTTGAAGCTGCACTCCGTAGGTGACGAGGCACCACAGGCTAATCCAACGCGAAGGACAAACCATGTGCGCAAAATGCCAAACCAGGCTATACCGCATTGGAGCCTCCGCTGCACTTTGACTACCAAAGCGCTCCCTGCCAGCACTCATTAGTGTCGCTATGCAGTACTTTGCTTCACCGCTCTCATCTCCAACTCACAAGCTGGTTGCAGCACTGCCGAAGGTACGAGGCGTACACAGGTAATATCCTTGTGCAGTGGTATATAGTTCTGGGCGTAACTGGCTGATTATTGTGGTATAAAGGTTGTAAACAAGGATAAGGTGCCTCAGAAAGGCTGGCCAACGTTTCGATAGGAGGACCTATCTTCGTCAAAGGTGGCCTCGTCATTCTTGATGACTCCATCTGTCAGCCCCGTTCTTTATTATGGCTGATTATTGGGTATACACTAGAGAGTTTTATTTTTAATCGCTACATGATGTGGTATAGCGATACGTATAGTGAAGCACTGCAACTAATGCTAGACTGCTGAGATTTCTAGCATGGGCGACTGATGGTAATATGGAACTGGTACTACTTTTTTAACGGGCAGATGTGCCGCGCCACAGTGTAACAATGAAAAGTTGTGGTGCATTTTTCTTATTTATTGCTTTACTCCTGTGGGTTTAATGTCTTATTTTTAAAAAAAAACTGCACTATAACAGCAAATTAGCATGCATGACCTCCAATCATGGAGGTATATATATCACAAAGGCCACAGTGGCAGCCTTTACTCTGGCTGCACTCTTATGGTAGCCGCCCTGCCTACATGGTGAGCACTCAGAGCTGGCATCTGTCGCCATGGTTGCTCCATTGTTAAAACAAGATTCGATTTCTTTAAGAATACTGTTGCACACAGTTTATTGTGCTCGGGGGGGGGGGGGGGGGGGGGGGGCAGAAAATGCGCATATTGGTTACGACAGTGCAACAGGTTTTACGCATATGTAAGACATGCCGACAGAAATTTTGGAGAAATATGTCTTGTACTCGGGAAGATAAAGTGCTTCTCTTGTGATTTTCTCTCTGCATAGTGTGCAGTTGCAAGGAGTAATACAAGCTTGGCGTGAAATTCACCCCAATTTACTGTATGTCAAGATCTTCAGCCTGACCTTGTTGAATATGCATTGGGCTTGACTCGAGCTATTTAACATTGGCTTTACCCCGACCTGTCAATGCAGACCAAAGTGTACAGTGAACTTGGCAAACGTCAGGCCAATTCGTCATTTAATATATTTCACTACACTACTGACATTGCATGCAAATCTTGCAAGAAGACCTTGGACTGACCTACAGCCAAGCTTACACTGTCAAAATCATGTTGGCTTCTAACAAGATGCGAATGAGCAGCAGCACTATAAACACTTGGACTCCAGTATGAGGTCACTCACATGCTGCAATCCTTGTGGCCTTTTCTAGATTTGTCGTGGTTACAATCAGTACATCTTGAATGGTTTCGTACTGGGTTGTCCTGGTGAAGCAACAACATTTAGCTCGGCAACCACCAACCGTTGTTGTTGAGCTGTAATGTTTTGTTTACTGTTGCCTTCAGGTTGCGTTGGTTCTAGGGGAGATGTCTGCCCAGTAACCTGCACACTTTGTCAGATTGGTCATCACCAGAATGTGAGAAGGCTCGCATCAAATGAGACTTTCGCTCATTGTCCTTGCAGCACCTGAATAGTGAGGGACATAAAGCAGCGCTGCGCAAGTTTCTCAGCGGCGAAAAGTCACCCCCGACCAAGGATGGCAAGGTCGACGACAAGCCTGCCGTAAGTTGTGGGTCTTCTCACCGACTAGAGAGCTGCTTGCCATTTCAGGGTCATGATGATGGCCAAAGTTTACCGTCAGGTCTATAGTGCTTTGCTCATTTTCATTGAACAAATTCCTTTTCACTAGAGAACGCAATACTCCATGCAGGAGGCTTAGTTCTGGCAAAAATGCCTCCCAGCAAGCAAGTACAGTAAAATCTCGAGGACTTGAATTTTTCGTAAACTCAAAATATATCGGTGTCATCTGACATTCATAAAATCCATAACAAACCACAATTACAGAACCAAAGCGAAGGCAAGACATTCTTGTTTATGGCAATCATTTTAAGTTGAAAAAGTGTTTAGCTTTCTGGACCTTGTAGTCCTGGACCACGTGGTCGTAGTTCTGTGGACACTTCCGAAATGTGTAAGACTTTGTACTTGTTCTTTCATCTATTTTACCTGTGCCCACTGCATGCTACAGTAAATGCTTTTCAAATATGCGAGTCTCTGTCAGGGTCATAAAGGACCAAGATTTCATATGCCCACTTTGCAACTGTACTCCAGAGCCCAGTTGAACTTTTACCCAATTAGAGAGGTCTCACGGTGGCTCAGGAATTTGTGCCTTCCATCGTGGCCCAGTAGAGTGTTCGAGTCGTTCTGAAATAGCATTCAAGGGGACTTGTACCTATGCGCTGCACTTATGCATTTTGGCAGGGACTTCGTCAAAATTCGTATCGCCCCAAAATTCAAATCAACTGTTATCTGGTATCACCAAGGTTTGACCGTATGTTTTGCAAAACAGTGCAAGTTGGCCTGCACTGTATCAATTGTGGTTAAGAGGCGTAGAGAGCTTTATTCGGTAAAAGGGATGCTACTTCTATGCTTGACGTGAGTCCAACAGCAAGACAGTACGAGGGACAGCCGACACACAGGCAGACTTCCTCATAAACTAGTGTCATGGCATTTTTTTTTTTTCCGAAGCTGATAACAGGGTGGCTAGATTGCCTCTGTTAAAAGATGTGCATAGCTTCTTCATATTGTGTTTTCCTACAGTGAGCTAAAGCTGTGCTACTGCTTGGCTTTGCAAAGCTGCCTTCCTTGCATGACCCCTATACCAGAGATGTGCCTCACTGAAAAGGATGTTGACTGCCTACTATGAGCATGGCTTAAACCGTGGATCTTGCAAAAGATATGGCAGAGGGTGACGTGTATGCAATGATTTTACTCTTAGAGTGCCTACCTTACCGTGCATAGGGTGCACATTAAGGAACCCCAAGTGACCAAAATTAATCCCTCACTACGGCATGCCTCATAATTGAATCGTGGTTTTGGCATGTAAAACCCCAGAATTTAATTTTTGTAGTGTCTACCGAACATTCCTGCATGAACTGGGAACTATAATAAAGGAGACATCACTGCTTCTACCGTAGTTCCCTGGATTTGCATTTAATGTAAATAAGGGGGTGGCATTACAAAACTATTTACTTATTTACAGGAGGTCAAGGACTCCAAAGATAAAGAGTCCCAAAAACGTAAGGTTCTACAAATCCCTTGGTCTTCTTTCTTTCTTGTTCTCATGGTTCAGCTGATGTTGAACACTCTTCTCCGTTTGTGCAGCGAAGCTGTATTGTGATATTTGCCAGCTTCTGCTGCCATCGTTGGGCGTGAAAGAGCAGGTGAGCCACATGGCCCAGCCCACTCACTGGTGTCCTTTCTTGAAGGAAGGGGTTGTGCATAATCGAATGGCACAATTGTGCACGCATTGCCCCAGAGTGTCACTTTGCCCCAGCTGTCACTGCTTATGTACCATATTTACTCGATTCTAACGCACCCTCGATTGCAGTGCACACCCGTTTTCTGTGACCAAAAATTTTAAAAATGCCCGCCATTGTAATGTGCACCTGTTTGGCACAACCTAAAAAAAAGTCCTTTATGGTACCACGCACCTCATTCTTTCATACAAGAATACAACTTTCTCTCATTTGGAAAAACAAAAAAAAGATTTACTCCCAATACACTAAAGTTGCGATAAATAAAAAAAGTCGCAGTTTTACCCAGAAGGCAAAGCATCAATTACGATAGCAAATTAGTAGACAGCTATACGAAAAGTAAGGCTGGTAGTTTTATCGGCCGTATAAACTTTTAAACATTCGCTTACTAACTAAATGAACAAGCATGGTGCCACGTGCACACACACAAACATGAACATGTCTCGCGCATTGACCGTGGAAACTCTTTATCAAAACGCTGGAGTGGGGAAGTACGGTAGCAGGAGCGAGCGAATTGGCCTTCGTGCGGCCTCTTGCGTCAACGCGCGCTAAGCGACGAGAACACAGCACGGTGCGCCTAGATGCTTAGACTCTCTCTCCATTGCAGATCGCTTTCAAGATAGGAGCCGCGTGGCCGTGCCGTACGTAGCGTAGTACGAAGCTTCTCCTGTTTGTGCCAGACCCGCACGCAAGTTTCGGGAACTCCGAACGCCCGTGATGTGGCCCAATTTCCGTCCGCCTCCATACACGTGATCACTTTCCTTTTAATTGCGCCATCGTGACGAACTCTGCATGTTTTTGCACTCATCACTTGCATGCTGATAGAGTAAACGGGAAGACCGGGAAGATGGACGGTGCACTAACCTAAGCACACGTACTACACACATGGAGGAAGCTACGGCTAGCTAGCGTTGAAGTGCGTGTGAGGAGGCCATTTTGAAAGGCCGAAGGCGATACGGTAACGCAGATTTAGGGTCGTACTCGATTCTAACACGCATGCAATTTTTGGACCTGTTTTATCAGGAAAAAAGTATGCATTAGATTCGAGTAAGTACGGTATGTTTCACCACAAACCATTTGGTGATTGCTTCATTGCTCCCTTTCTCGTAACATGCCTTTTGCTGCCGTTTGCGTGGGTGGCGGCACATTGCGTGACAGAGGTTGTAGTGGCGGGGCCTCCTTTGTGATGTGATGTTGTTGTGCTCTTGGATTGGTGCCACCATTTTTTCTCCTCCTCGTCTTCTATTGCAGCATGAGAAAAGCAAGAAGCACAAGTTCCTGCAAGAACTGAGGAAGGTAGGGAGCCCCCCACACATTCTTGTGCTCTTTTCTCGCATTCTTCCTTTTGTTTAAAGTTCCATGTGCTTCCTGAAGCTCAAATTTAATGGATCCATTAAAATGTACGCTCCCAAACTCACTTCCAGGAAACCTTTAACTTTAGAATGAGCTTTTCATCCTTCTTTCTTCTCTTTTGTTTATGAGCACATCAAAAATGCCTCTGCGCCTTGCCTCTACTTTTGACAACAGGTGCACACATTTGTTGAAGAGAGGTTGATGAGTTGGTTCTAGCTCCTTTTCGAGTTTGTTTCATGGAGAAGCTAGTTTTGTCATGTTCATTCCAATGAATCTTAATGGACAGTCAGTGCTGTTTACTTTTTTTTTTCATCATTCTTCACTTAATTTTGCTCTTTTCGCACTGATCACAATGAGCTTATGGAGCATCTTTTTGTCCAGAATGCCAAGCCAGAATCGCACACCAAAGAGGCTACTGTTAAGAAGACCGCAGCAACAAAGACAGTCACTGCAGAAAAGGCAGTCCCTCCAGCGAGGCCCTT
Organism: Dermacentor andersoni; assembly: GCF_023375885.2. Classification (NCBI taxonomy): domain Eukaryota; kingdom Metazoa; phylum Arthropoda; class Arachnida; order Ixodida; family Ixodidae; genus Dermacentor; species Dermacentor andersoni. The sequence goes on along the minus strand of NC_092819.1, from coordinate 149,833,139 downwards.
ACGCTGCAGTGTCTGCCAAACGGATGTCGAGTCGGATGAAGCCATGAAAGAGGTGGGCCTTCCAGAAAGAGAGGACAGATCATTGATCACTGGTGTTAGCAGTCAGCAGATAGACAAGCTGAGGTGAAACGTGCTACTGGATTACAAGAACTTTAGCAAAAGAGTCACACAGGTCATGCTGTGCGTCGTTGGCGTGCGTGTGTGCAATTTCCACACATTCTTGTAACTCAGTAGCGCATTTCACTTAAACGTGTACAACTAACCAACTAGCGTGTGATGCTCTACCAATTGAGCTATTGGTAGAGGATCACACGTGTAATGCGAAGACGTGGGATCGTTCCCCACCTGTGGCAAGTTGTTTTTTCATCCACTTTCATCTCCAATAATTTATAATTTCTTTATTTCAATTAGCACAAGTAATTTCCCCTGTGTTGTCCTTGGTGTCTTTGTTTGTTGGCCTCTTATGATATGATTAACAAAATCGGGCCCCTCGGTTAACCCCCTTTCTTCTTGTTCAAAAGTACTGGAGCATTTTTGTGTGCTGCTTCTACCAAGGTGATGGCTAAGAATCAAACATGGTACCTTGTACTTAGCAGCAAAATGCCATAGCTACTGGGGAGTGTTCGCAGGCGGAGGTCATAGATTAAATAATGCTTTTCCTTTGGGAGGGGTCTCCCACAGTGGTAGTGGGCAAACAATGCCAGATGAACTCCTTGATAGCAATGCTGCACAGACAGTTAGCTGTTCCATTTTGAGCTCGCAGCTGTGCAGCTTTTTCTCGTTTGCTCTTCAAGTGTCTTGCTGATTGTGTCGCCAGAGTGTGCCAACAATTTCTCATCTCCTTTGCAGCACATCAAGAGCAAGAAGCACAAGTTTCTTTCTGAGCTGAAGGTGAGCCCTTCTTTCAATTGCTCTGCTAATTGTTCTCGTTATTGGGTGCAGAATTTCTCCACGAGTGAGGCAGAAACATGGCTGAACCTTGAAAACACAACATAGGGCTTGCTTCGTAGTAGCACAGTGGTAGTAACCCAAAACCTAAGCATTGTGTCACTCAGCACATACAAATATAGATGGCGCCTCAAGCCTTTTGTACATGTTCACACGACATTCTGTGTTGTGAACGTCTGCTTTCAGCGGTCTCAATTTTTGGCATCAGATAATTGCTGCTCACCCTTATCGTCATCGCCATTATCTCGAAGACACTCCAGGTTGAAGGCCTCTCCCTGTAAACCTCACTCACTCTTGTCCTGTGCTTGCAAGTTTACTAATCTTGTCATATCACATAAAGGCCCATTCACACTGGTGACTGACAGTGGTCGCGACCGGTTGCAAATGGTCACTTTTCTCGAAAAGCGACTACTCTGGGCCAGTCGCTCGCTGCTCGATTGTTTAGTCGCGCGACCATGGTTGCAAAACTGCTAAACCAATCAGCGGCGTGCCGAAAGTTTGTTAGCATGTGTTTTCATCCGGCGTCCTCCTGCATCACACCAAATACAAAGTCCACGCCACCATGGCAGACTACAGGAATGCCATTGGTGTCTTGTCTCCTGATGATGGAGTGCAGCAGTTCCAGTAACATGTCAAATGTACGTGGTAGCATTCGTAGGAAGCTAAACAGCAGCAAAAGAAAGCAAAAAAATCCTGCACCAATTACCCACACAATGCGAGCTATAAATGACAACATACTCTCGATATTACTCCTCATCATGCATGTGGATTTCGGGCAGGAGGAAGCTTGCATAAATGGCCACTTATCGCAAACAGTAGCACGGGCATACCCACTAGTGTCGCTTTTTCTTCGTAGGCTTCCGCGCTACTACAGCTGACACTGTGCACGGCAGAGCACATTTATTTATTTATTTATTTATTTATTTATTTATTCAGTTAGCTCACAGGCTCCCGAAGGAGTATTGCATGAGGAGAGGATACAGGGAATTAGCAAAAAGAAGAAAGGAGTACAAAGAAATTATACATTGTTAGCGAGTAAACATGAAAGAAACGTGAAACATAAAGCACAGTGACACCCTCTTCCTCTTCACTAGAATCAAATTCATGGCTGTTTGCCTGAACGCGGAACCAGTAATCTGCGCACGAACCACATAGATCCGTGGAGTTCTGGCTAAGAATGATAAGCTCCTGGATTGCGACTAGTAGGTTGCGCTCGTCCTGGCTTGCCGGTGTCAGCATCGGTCACCTTCAGTCGCTTTTCAGTCGCTTTTCAGTCGCCAGTCGCAAGTGGTCGTGTAACCTCCTCAAGACACGGGTGTGATTGAGCCTTAACCCTCTGTTGACCTTAACAGCATTCCCCTTTGCTTGGCAACCATTCTTTTACCGCCAGCTGTCTGCTTTACACGTTACGCGACGAGCCCCACTTCTCTTATTTCCCTTAATTTCTACTAGAATGTCATCTGACCATGTTTGTGTTTGCTCTCAGGATTAGAGAGCAAACATCTGTGTTTGCTCTCTAACCTTGTCTTGTATTGTTCTGCCCATCATTTTCCATTTCATTGCTTGTTGCATATGTCCACATGGTTAAAGCGCAACTGACAGCTCATCACCCCACTCATCAGATTTAATTTTAAAGATTTCACTTATTTTGACTTTAGCACAATTATAATTTAGTACATTGGGCACCAACTAAATTATACTTTTCTGTTGTTCGTAACAGCCATGCATTCCAGCATGGTTCGTTCCTAGAAAACACACTACTTGTAGCACTAGTGGTCAGAACAATTATGCAGGTCACATATAAACTAGTAACCACATCATTTTCATCCTTATTGAGTCTCCTATGGTAAAATAAACAGCCATTCAATTCAGGGCAAATAATAAGTACAAATTTTATAGCAGTTCTATTGGCAAAGCTGCAATGCATATATGAGGATGAAGTCTCACCCTTTATAATCCAGCCTTTTAGAACATTGTCACCCTGTACTGGTACACTAGCCTTCTCGAATTGTGTTAGCGTTTGTTCAGCAAAAATGTATGAACGATGAGCCGGAACAACAGTCACAGTTAACAGCAAAGCTTGTATTTTGTGGGCTAACTTCAATGTTGTGATGGTGCACCAGCAAGATGGTCAGTTCAGGGGTCGTGGCTGAAGTCCTGATGGCGATCACAGCCAGAGTCTGAGCACACTTTTCTGACTTGCAGCCAGAGCCACCAGCGCCTGTCCGGCGGCCAGAAGAAAGCACCAGGCGCAAACGTGCCCGGCCACGTGACAGCAGTCCTGACAGGCGAGACTGGCGACGTTGGACACGGCGCAAGAGTGAGGAGGAGGAGATCCCTGAGCTGGCAGCCTTGGCTCTGAAACGACAGGCGTTGCAAGTAGAATTGGCCAAGCGACGAAAAGAGATTGATGAACAGCGCCGCCTCATCGCAGAGCTGCAAGAGGAGCAGCACCTTGAAGAGGAGAAGGCTGCACTGCGGCGCATGATCGATGAGTGCCGGTTGCTAATTGAAGAGCGGGAGCGCCACAAGCGCCAGGCCACTGAAGCAGAGGCGAGCACTTCACGTAAAACAGCTAAGTCTGTCCAGTGGCACGATAGTGTTAAGGTGGTTGAGGTGATGGAAGAGCCGTGGGACTCTGGTCACACCAGGAACCATGACTATGCAGAGCCGCAAGAACGCCTCAGCATTGTCAGGAAGGCACAAGAGGACTGGGAAAGAGAACACCTTATTCAGGCCAGGAGTCGTGGCCCTGCACACCAGAAGCACTCGGTCCCTGCTGAGCAGGAGGTGGAAGACTGGGAGAAGGACCGCCCTACTGGCGGGTCCAGTACTCTCAGTTACACTTCATTCTCACGCTGGGACGGTGAAATCCCACTTCTGGGCACGCCTGTCGAAACGGTCGACAGTGGGACATCATGGCCTGACAGCCTATCTGCTCAGTCTCAGGAAGGCACTCCCTCTTTCCGAAACTCCTTAGAAGGTGAAGAGAGGATAATTGAGCCTTTCTCCCAAGAGCCACCTTTCAGACAAATGGATGTAGGCGCTGTTTTCTCCCAAGAGTCTTTCGGGAATGTGAGCACCAACTGGCCAGGTGCACAGCACAGCCCACCAGTCTGGAGCAATGTCTCCCAAGAGCACGACTGGAGTCGTCCAGTGTTGTGCACTCCATCAACCAGTGCAGGGCTCTTGGGAGACAGGCCTGGCCTTTTGGAAAACAGGCATAGCACCTTGGAGGACACGCCCAGCCTTCTTATAGACAGGCCAAGCTTCTTAGAAGACAGACCGAGGTTTCCTGATGACAGGTCGAGCCTCTTGAATAACAGGCCTAACCCCTTGGGAAGCAGGCCAAGCCTCTTGGGAGACAAAACAAGCCTTCTGGGAGAAAGGCCAAGCCTCTTGGGAGACAAAACAAGCCTTCTGGGAGAAAGGCCAAGCCTCTTGGGAGACAAGCCAAGCTTCTTTGAAGACAAGTCAAGCCTTTTCGGAGACAGGCCAGAACAGCAGTCGCAGTTTTGGAGGCACTCGTCACAGTGGCCCACCTCTGAGCCCAAACCATGGGGAGAAAGCTCAAGTGTGCGCATACCAGGCCTCGATTTTGTTTAGCTGTGCATTTGTCATTGATGAAACATTGACTGAGTGGGTTTCATTGATTTTCACTGTTACACCAGCAAGTTTGCAGCAGCTAGCAGTATTCCTGTGTACTAGTTCTCAAACCTTCTAAGCTTGATTCTTGGTGTTGCCAGCTTCATGCTAGCCCATACAAGACATGAATGGGCTAACTATTAGTGCAAGTTGCATGAGACTATGTAAATGTTTGCGCGAGTTGCTGTCATCAGAAAACGTTGCACCTAATAAATCACATCTGATGATAATAGTGACATGTCTATTGTGATTTAAAAAATATATCTCTCCTGTCAAAAGAACATTAATATAACATAACCGTCACGCATGCTTAACAATTCCAGATTCCACTGAACACAGTAGAGTGTGTTCATGCATTCAAATACGCCAACTGACTGAACTCGCTTATCATGCTGGGCCCATATTCTGAAATGTTTGCCTTCCGCGAAACTGTTGCCTTGGCCATGCCTCCGCCAACGGCGCACGCTGATTGGCAGTTTTAGCAAAACCGGAAAATGAACAACGCCATCTAGTAATTCCGGCCGACATCATTTTAATGTCGTAGTGTCGATGGGTACTCTCGACATATATTGAAGGAACGAACACATCTTTTGGCGCCTTTTGACGTTCAGTTGGTGGTGGAGTGTAGCAGAGATAAGATAGGTGGTAGTTTATAGTAGCCTCTCTGGTGGCTTCTTATACGTGGCGATATTTGTTGATTCATTTAAAATAAAGCATTTCACACTTCCTTATTCAATTTATTTTTCCTTAAAGTGGCTGTAACCAACCGTAGTCAGTGAGCAGAACCCGTACTGTGGCCACTACACTCGAAAACAACACACCCAAGCCGCTCTGCACTCGCACGGTGTGCTCTCTCATGCGATGTGAAGCGTTCGACAGCGCGTGTTGGTAGTGCACACTGACGTCATGGGTAAGCAGTCGCTTCATTTATTGAACTTGAGTTTCGCGGTGGCGAAACTTTCGCGGAAGGCAAACGTTTCAGAATACGGCCCCTGGTCAATCCATTACGAAGGGCAGGTTCACAACCAATGTTTCCAGCCTCAGAGGCAGGTTACTGTACTCGTGCTGGGAAGCTATAGCTTCATGTTGAGCAAAGTGTGTTACATAGAACTGAACAGGCTTATCAAATAGGTTGAGAACTGATTTGCCAGGACATACTTTAACTGGCATAAACTTGCATCTGCTTAAATGAGGAAAATGCTAGTGACATGCCATGCCTAGGGCGCTGCGCAATGCACTTTGGTGCCTCGGGCACTAATTGACTCGCCTGAAGCATACAGTGTACACTGGAGATGACCTGGTTCTATTGTGGGCATTTCTTTCCCCTTTTTTTATATGGCCTACGCAATGGTTTAACAGCGAGCTTAAATGAAATTTCACTGGCTAAATTTGTTAGAAATGAGCAATATGCTGCTAAAGCAATCTTGACAAAGTTGTGGGACTGGTAATTGCTTAGTTTTTTGTTAGCAGCCTTTAAACAACACCTAAGCAGACGTATGCACCTGCAGCCTCCTAGATAATGCAGTGTGCTGTGGGCACTGCCTTGTCTTGGAGGTCAAGCCAAGAAGCTGCGCGCTTGAGGTAATGTGTAGCTTCTGGCGTGTGGTCATGGTAGCATTTGTTTTTTTTCCAATTTCAGTATCAATAATGTCTATTTTTGAAACATTTTCGTGACATTTCTGCTCGTATTTCAAACATCTAATTTCGCACTGAGGCCCTTCTATATTCACGCTATATTAAACTAAGCTTTTATGTGGTTCAAAATTTTGTTGAAGTTGGCCTTTAAATTTCATCATCATAATCCTCAGCCTAGTTTATGTCCACTGCAAGACGAAGGCTTCTCCCTGCAATCTTCAATTACCCCTGTCCAGCACCAGCAGATTTCAACTATCACCCGCGAATTTCCTAATTTCATCGCACCACCTAGTCTTCTGCCGTCCTCTACTGCACTTCCGTTCTCTTGTTACCCATTCTGTAACCCTAATGGTCCAATGGTTATCTAACCTTCGCATTACATGAGCTTTAAATTTATCTGGCGGCAAATGTGTTCCAGTGAGTAGGTGCAGGTCATGTCTTGCATTTCTCATAGTGTATGTTCCGAGCAATTATTGCCATGTGCCTTAATCATAGCAGAGTAGTACTGTCAGCAGAGCATCCAGTGGCTACTAGTTCATTCAATGTACACTGCTTCTCTACGCCGTTTGCCTCGTGGCACTATTCCCGTGTACTGACATTTTTCTAATGATGTTTAGCAGCTCTGGATTTTTCTGCCAGTCCCATGGAAATAATTTAGAATTAATGTGAAATCCTTATCTGTTTCTTTAGAATGATATGCACTAGTTGGAGTTATTAAGAGTACACATAGAAACATCTGAGTAGCGTTGACTGGCCTGCGTGCTTGTACTGCATAGTACATTATTTCTGTGAGAAAGAAAATTGGCATCTAGAATGAGGTTAAATACATATTGTCTTCCTTTTTAGCTTTATGCTACATCAAGGTGGATGCCAACTTTCCTTCTCGTAAATCTTGCTCTATCTCACTGTTTTTTGCAGAATTCGTTTCACTGTATGTTGTTGGCATGCTTTCTGTAGTTATTTCTTGTCCTATGTTTGTTTTTGTTTCTGTTGTGGCACACACCCAGAATCTGTTGGCTTCTGTTTATGCTATCTCCACATGCATGTCAGTGTCAGTCAGTGCCAACAGTGAGGCAGTGCGCAGTCGGAAGTCGCTGAAACACGTTGCTGCTTGCATTCAGCCAAAACCATGTGTAGTTGCTTTGTGGATACGCCTTCATTTCAACTGTTCATCATAATGTCTGCTCTTAACAATGAATGCCTGCCCTGACAGTACATTTCCGACTCTGCTCTCTGCTGCTTATCCTCTTGAGACATTCAATGGCAACAAGTGCTCCAAAAATGGAAGTCACCAGGGAATAACCAGCAGTCAAATATTGTGAGAAACAGTATTCAGCGTTCTCTGCAGGCAGATACGTCTCTCATCACTCCAAGCTGGCTGAATTGTGTGCACTCTCTTTGAGGATTGAGTTTGGCTTCAGCTTTTTAATACACTTGGCCTCTACTGTCTAAGTTTACTGCACTCTGTACTCTAAGAATATGTTCTCATTGCTGCTGCTGCACTGGACGAAAGCAGCAGGTGTGTCGGAGGCAAGGCCATCAGCTGCAGTATCTCTCAAGGAATGCGTTCTGCTCAGGCTTTTTGCTCTCATTGGTGAGTATGGCTTATCATCTGCACCATTTTGAATTTGAACATGTGTTTCTGTTGCTCACTTCAATTAACAAATTAGAGCAACTTGCACGACTTGTCTGTTGGTATTTCACTCGCATTGACAGTATTTTAAAAATCAAGCTTTGTTTTAAACCTTGGGTATTTGGACAGTTTTGCCTTGCCAGCCCTTTTCCAGAAATTGCAGCACAATAAACATACAGGGTGTATGTATCCTTTCTAATTTCACATTAAACTTTGCTGATGCTGTTTCGTGCATCATTTTGTTTCAGGTATTTTACCAGTGTAGTAGTAACAATCTTCTCACAAGCCTCAAATTTCTTTTTTTTTCCTTGTTTATTTTTTCTTTGGTGTGCTTTCAGGTGGGACTATGTGTGAGCAGAGCACTAAATTTTCTGTGTTCACTTGCTGCAGGTTGAAGCTTGGCACCCGGTGCACTACGTCAGATATCAAGGTGCACGGACGTGACACTTACCGACCCCAAAATGCATCTGCATATACAGGGTGTTTCTATGAAGACTTTAAGTAATATCGAAACATTACACTTTTGAAATAAAAGGACAGTTCCTTCAGAGAAATGCCGTCAGTGGTGGCAACCACATAGTGACAAGTGGTACAGAGTAATTAGTAGCTAATTACCAAACATCAATACATTAACATCTAAACTTTTAGTCTCAGCGAGCTCATCTTAACTGGGAAATTGAAGCAAGCTCTCTATGTGAACAAGGCATGTGAACTTTTGCATCTGGAAAATGCGATTACCTGCAGAACTGTGGCTAGATGAATTTTGGCTATCGGAGCACGTGAAACCGAAACTGCGAGGCTGCAGCGAGACCAAAGCCTTGCCCCTGAAGGCGACGTTCTGCTTAGGTCACCCAGTAGTGGGCAGCTGGTGCACTCTGGCTCCGGGCTTCTTGCTGTCGCAGCGTGTTGGCTGCCCACTGCTGGGTGACTTATAGCAGAATGTCACCTTGAGAGGCGTGGCTATGCACTCGCTGCACCCTCTCGGTTTGTTTTTTTCAGCTGCGATAACCGAAATTTTGCATGCCACAGTTTTGTGGGCAATCGCATTTTTCCAGGTCCAAAGGTCATATGGCTTGCATGGAGAGTTCACTTCAATTTCCCAATTATGAGGAGCCTGCTTTAACCAAATGTTTATGAGTTAATTGTTTTCTGTTAATTAGCAATGAATTGCCCGTTATCACCCTTCACCACTGATGGCATGTCTCCAAAAGGAACCATCCTCTTATTTAAAAATGGCTGTTTTTAATTATTACTTTGTATTCATAGAAACATACAGTATGCGTTGCTGTTAGCAAATGGGAGATGCCAAGGCAGGCCATTTACAAGTGATCACTTGTGCCACTGTGCACTTGGGATCAAAGGAATGCACAGATGCAAGTGCATTGTGATGTGCCATGTCATTGTGGCACACGGAGATCAAGCCAAGCTGCTGTGTTATGTTGAAGGATCGTTTTTCTCCATCTTTAACCTCATGGTCCCTCCCATTCTTCACATCATGGATGGATGAGACGAATGACATGAGGAAACGTGGCTGACCTCAGATAAAGCTCAATAAAGCTCGTTGCTGGTGTTGTTGGTTCATAAAATGCTTTGGGAAAGATACTGTGCAAAGCATACGAAGATGTATGTACAATTCCAAAATAAAATTAGAATTAATTACATGAATTAGTGAATAAAATTTGTAGAAAATCTGTGTCAGTCCATGTCTACCATATCTTCCTTTGTGTTACCCAGTATCTTTCCCTAAGCTCAGATGAAGCGCTTAATAGAACAGATCTACAACCAATGATAATGCATGTCCTTGGTTCTTTGTCCTCACCTATGGTTTTGGTGTAACATTCATCCCAGCACACCTGCTTGACTTGCATACTCGGATGGGAAATTAAGTCACTTCAAAGAGGAGTCTGACTCGGAGTGACTCAAAACTGTGTATTCACTGGCTGTCGCATCAGAAATTCAAAGCGACATTTGCTGTAGAACGCATTTTGATCAGGTACGACCGGTGAACTCTCTTCACCCGTGAACTCACTCACGGTTGCTTAGACAGAGCACTTTTAACTGTATCCAAAAATGCAGCACTAAATTAAAACACCGGACGTGTTATTTAAACTGTTTGTTTTAGCCATAAAAGGGTTTCATACTTCCATTACACATTTTAGGCAGCTATTGCACCTAGCTGGGCATCTGTTTGCATTTGTGAGTAGCTGAACAACAGATGTCTCTCATGCCGAAATTATGGCCATGTGGTTTGTCTTCTAGTCTCCTTGCCAAAGGTTGGTTCCAGAGATAGCTTTTGTCATTGCAGATTCTCACTTTTCACATTCTGAAGTTTTTTGTTTTCCTGTGGACCTCTGCCTTGCTTTAATGTGTTTCTGCCGTGTAGCTATCGTTTTCCCTGCATTGATCTCAGTGAAGTTAGAAATCGTGTGCTAGTGATAGGCACGCAGTGGTTTTACTTTGCACAAAGTTTATATAATACTTATTTCTAGGGTTTAAGTAATGTCTGTCCACAGCTCATTCATTACAACAATTGTCAAAACGTTGAACATGTCCTCTGTGTACACAGTGTGGCTGCAAACTGAATAGCACTTGTCAGTACAACTGGAGGTGCTTTCAGCTATACAAAGGGCAACAGCAGCATTTCACGTGACAGTCAGTTTCGTTTTCCTTTATTGCTAACGTTCCGCTCACATCTGGTCTTTTCAAATGCAATCCGTTTGCTACCGACTTATCCTCTGCTTCAAATGTTAAACATGTGAATTAGTTTACAAGGTTGATCGCCTGCTCAGAAAAACGTACAATGCTCGTGTTGCTGTTATAAACAAGCAACACTGATGACACCTTTAAAAATACCAACACTAATCGCTTCAATTGCGTCATGTCTCTCATCACGAATGCTGTCAGTGTGGAAGGCCACTGATAACGCTCTGTGTGGAAGGCCACTGATAACGCTCTGCTCCAATACAGAGCACTCTGTATTGCCTCATGACATAAACTGTAGAAGTGTAACGAATAAGACGGAAGAATTGGCAGGACTAATTGAGACGGTGAGAGCTGACGTAGTTATTGGCACGGAATCGTGGCTGAACCATAACATCGGCGATCGTGATGTCTTTCCGAGCGAATTTGTTGCGTATCCTAGAGATAGGCCGAGCCATGGGGGCGGTGTATTTTTGTGCGAAGTTTCCTGAAATCTGCCGCCTTAGACATCCCGTGTGATGTCGAATCTGTTTGATGCACAGTAACCCTAGATGATAATTCTTCGTTTGCCGTAGGTGCATTTTACCGTCCATCGAACTCTGATTAGAATACACTTCAATCGCTGAATGAAATTATCTCGGAAGTTTCAAGCAAACTTCTTATTCTTGCTGGTGATTTTAACTTGCCAGATTTAGAATGGCGAGGTGGAATATGTGTAAGCAGCACTGGGTGCTGCGTAAACATAGAAATGAAAAATATTATTGACAATTTTGGTCTTATTCAATTTACTTGCCCAACTAGAAATAATAACGTTCTAGACCTCGTGTTCTCGAATTCCCCCAGTTTGGTGAATAATGTCAGTGTTATTCCAGGTATCAGTGACCACATGGCAGTTGTTGTAGACATTAAAAAAAAGAGCAGAAGAACCTTAAGTTGTGCAACAAGAAAGGTTTTTCTATTCAGCAAGGGTGACTCCTCAAGCATAGCTCAAAACCTAGAAGATTATTTGCCTGTGTTTGAGTGCCTTGCTGAAACCGATCGTGTAAACAATTTATGGTTTAAGTTTAGGGATAAGGTGTTAGTCCTTGTGGATAAGTATATACCTGCGATACAAGCAGGCAAGATTAATAAATGCAAGAAGCCATTGATGACTTCAGGTATTTTGAGAGAAATCAAGAGAAGGCAACGAGTTTTCCGTAAATTAAAGAAAACTGGAAGCAGTGAGCACGCAAAAGAATTACAAGCATTAACGGAGCAGTATAAAGCAAGTCTGGAAAAAGCAAAAGAGAGATATTTCGAGAGGCTCAATAATAAAATGAAAACTAATCCCAAGTCGTTCTGGCATTATATCAAGAAGTGCGGATCTGATAATGTTGGAGTCAGCGAACTGAATTTTAATGATACGGTTATAGTCGATGAGGAAGCTAAAGCCACATGTTTAAATATGTATTTCCAATCCGTGTTTTTACCTAAGCATGACGCTCCTTCCCAACCGCACCCAAGCACGTTTCCACTGATGCCGCCGGTGGAACTGAGTGTTCGCGGTATACGTTCTCTTCTTGAAAGCCAAGACAAATCCAAAGCAGTTGGTCCTGATGGTATCTCTCCTCGTGTACTGAAGCGATGTGCTGCGCCCATTTCGCTTTACCTTTACATAATTTACACTAAGTCCCTTTCAACGGACACTTTACCCGACGATTGGAAAATTTTCCATGTTGTTCCGGGTGGCTCAAAAAAAGGAAGTAACAAATTACCGGCCCATTTCATTAACATCGATTTCATGTAAACTTTTCGAACATATCCTGTTTAAGCACATATTGACCCACCTTACAGATAATAATGTTCTGATAAATGAGCAGCACGGTTTTCGCAAAGGCTTTTCTTGTACCACGCAACTTGTAGAGTTCTTTCATGAGTTGGCTTCCAACGTCGACGAGGGTGGGCAAACAGATTGTGTCTTTTTAGACTCGAAAGGCCTTCGACACCGTGTCGCACTCCCTTCACCTTGTCAAACTGCAGATTCTAAATTTTGACCAGAATGTACTAACTTGGATAACCAATTACTTGTTCGACAGGTGTCAATGCGTGCTCTTAAATGGGAGGTGTTCATCCTATGTTGGTGTATCGTCAGGCGTGCCACAAGGCTCCTTCCTTGGACCGCTCTTATTTCTTATTTTTGTAAATGATATTTCTGTGGGCATTTCATCGTGCATACGTTTATTTGCCGACGACTTTGTTTTATATCGGCAGATTAGGAACGCAAGTGACGGCGTTTCTTTGCAGGACGATTTGGATCGTATTACAAGGTGGTGCCAGAAGTGGCAAATGATGTTGAATCCAAAAAAGTGTGTGCACATGCGTGTTTCCAAAAAAAAAGAAACAAATTGAAACAGCTTACAGCCTAAATATGTATGTGATTACTACCGAACCAACATGCAAATATCTTGGTGTTATTTTATCGCGTGATTGCTCATATTGATTATGTTGTTGGTAAAGCAGCAAGGGCTCTTAACTTTATCCAACGGAACCTGAGATGGGCACCCCAGAATTTAAAGAACACAGCCTACCTCACCTGTATTAGGCCGATCTTGGAGTACACATGCCCTGTATGGGACCCGATGCAGGCCAGGTCTATAGATAAACTTGAAAAAATTCAGAATAGAGCTGTGCGGTTTGTTTTAGGGCGGTACAAGCGGACAGACAGCTGTACCGCTATGAAAACGGAATTGGGTTGGGAATTGCTTTCTTCGCACAGAAAAAAACTGCGGTTGAAGTTTTTCTTTTGTGTTTTTCATGGTAACACTGGAATTGCTTGTAATAACTACCTTTATCAACCCAATTACATATCCAGTCGAAATGATCACCGATACAAAGTGAAAGAGTACCGTGCAAGCACAACTATGTTTTCCAATTCCTTCTTTGTGATGACTATCAGAGATTGGAACCGGCTGCAAGAGATGCAAATGTGCTGTATAGATGAGGTGTTTTATTTCAGTCTGTAACCCCCCTGCTGTAACACCTTTCTGGCAAAGTGGGGCACTCACTGAATAAAGAAAAAAAAAACACTGTACTGCCAACAGTGACACTCTGTGGGGTGAAGTGCACTTCAGGTGGCACTAAGTTTGCTCATCTGACAAGGCATTACTGACAGTTTATCTGTTGTGTGTTTGTTATAGTCGGTGCTTTATGCCATACCTCTGCAATGCCTGATGGTCTTGGCACACTTTGCTTTTAGTACACCTTGCCCGTGTTCACTACGAAGATAGAGTAGTCACATCTCTCAGAAAAGTTGGTACACACAGTGGTGTTTTTCAGCTCTTCATGGTTGTACAGCTGTACAGTTCAGCTGTACAGGCGGGCAGCGCACAGCCCCCGTCTTGAAGGCAAGGTTTTTTTCGGCCGCTTGTCAGCATCGGGTGCTCTGCACCAAACTCTGCACCGAACGCATGCACGTTGTTACGCCTTGGCTTTTGAATTTGCGTGGAGAAACTAAATACTTTCCTGCTTTTCCCCCTTTTCTTTTCTTTTTTTTTTTTTTTTTTTGTTACCTAGTCCACGTTATGTGACAACTGGCTGAAAAGGCCAGTCCTCGAGCATTGTTGATCCTTCAACGTTCACAAATTTAAAGTAATGCAAACGTCTCGGTTGCGTGCTTTGATTGTTGGTAATGCACAGTTCGTCTACATGCATTGCACGTGGGGAGGCTTTGAAAATTGTTGTTTTGGTTATAGTGTCGATATTCACGATTCTGGTGACTTAATCTACTAACAGTCTACGCTGTATACTCGTTTCGTTTATCTTTGAATGGCTCTACTGGCTTTTTTAACAAGTTTTTAACAAGTAGCTGTCTTTTTAGTTTTATAGCAAGTACAAGAAGCACGTAGAGCACACTATTGTAATGCTATGTGCCGAAATTGTCCCACTGTTCATTGCGGGAAGATTGTGAGATAAAAAGGAAATGCTTTTGTAGCGGGCATTGTGCTGGCTGGACCACCAACGAAGAAAAAGGTTTAGGTGGCGCTGTCATGCAAGCTGTCAAGTGTAGCTGATGCGCAGTTTATTATTAGCCACTAGTACATTAAATGTTACTCTCCTTGGACCTACAAGTTTGGTGACAGTAGACCCTTCACACATTGCAATTAAGTGCCATCAAGCACCAAGCCTTTGATACTGGCACCATTCTTCCTCACTTGCTAGGGCTGCCTTTAGTTTTGTGGCATCCCACTTTTCCACTCGATGGTCAGATGACCATTCATGGGTAGCGGCAGAATAAATGTCAGTTGTTTCTATAACTAAAGTTAAATGTAGAAATAGAATATCAACAACTTGCAACATTTTCTAGCTTGGTGCAAGTTTTGCTGTTTATGACTAGCACAGACTCATGGAATTTGCTTTTGTTCTTTTTCTAATGCAAAGTAGAGGGGTTGCAGAATACTTTGAGGCCCCCAATGAACTTAACTTGCTCTAGAATTGAGCATGCAGGAAAGGTCTTTTTTTACCTGGTTTTGCATCTACACTTTAGGTCTGGCCTTTGCAACACCTTCACAGCTAAAAATCAAACCTTCAACAAAATGTAAAGTGAAAAATCATAAATTAAATGCTGTGCTTATATGCATTCTGTTGTTAAAATGAAACCTGCATTTAATATTAATATTAATATAAATGTAGAATATTGCCCACTTCACATCTGGCTTTGAATGTCTGATCATATTTGTTTGTTCAACTGGCAACAGTATGATCGTTTCACCTTAAGCCTACGAGCTCTCAGAATCTGCAGCCGATGTTGAGAACAGTGGTAATTTATCATTCAGTCCTTGCAATTTTTCTGAGGCAAGATAACGCAAAAACCTGCATCGTCAGTTATTGCATACAAACATTACAAGTTAGCTCGCAAGTTTGATTTGGCGTGAAGCCTGATTTCATCGCTTCAGTTGGTACTGCCACGTTTGTTGACACTAAGCTTTTGGGGCATGTTTTTGGCGGCTGTCATGCTTGAAAAATAGTGTACCCTACACAAACCACAAGTGGCTCTTTACGGGTACCACGTGCAGTGGTGACACCACTTCTTGTGGGGCCCCAAAGTGTTTGGGGCCCCCGTTTTGAATGTTTGCTGTTGCTCTGTGTTATGTTTTCATGCATGTGTTGCAGTTCGCCTGCTTGATAAAAGGCGTGCTTTACACTGCCTGCCTTTTGGCACAAGTGCCGTGCAACCTTGGGCGTTACTTGGAGTAAATAACTTATTTTTGCTACAGAGTCCGATTGTGTCAATAAACTCAAACATTGGATAAATTGGAACTGATCTTGCATATCCTGGCATGGTCAGAGTAAAAGGAATGAACCCTATACGTAATTTTCATCAGATCTTGCTCGAGTGAAGAAGAGCAATAAGATGACATATCTTCGTATGTCATCGCAGCATGATTTTGTGATGTTGAACGGCGCTCTTTTCAGGTGCGAAATGGTTTTAACGCTTTGTTTTCTCTTCCTTATGTTGTCTTGCAACAATAAGAGTTATGTGCATGTTTTTGCATAGTTAAAGTGTAAATATTTTGTACTTGCAGCATTGCTGATAGATACTTATAAAGAAATAACAATTTCATACAGAATGGGTTTGAAATGAAAATATTGGAGACAATTTAGCTTCTTGAAACCGCAGCTCTAAAGACTATAGACAAATTTTAGCTGCCTGCTTGCACTCTGTGGTTACTGCTTACTTATTGCAGAAATCACTTTGCACTGTGTTTGTAGAGCTAACCTAGAAAGTGGCTAGCTTAGTATCCTACCACATAGTTCTCCCATCACAAATCGTCGGCCCAAGATGCAAGCTTGTGGCAATTACGCATGTTCAAGCTTTGGTCAAATGAGGTAAACAATAGTGTTTGTTATAGCAAATAGCTTTATTTCGCTTATCTTCATGGCTGGTATTTGGTGATGATAGGACTTCCAATGCTGCACAAAGGTTCCAATGCAAAAAGCCCGCACTCTCGCATTCGAGTTGCAAGGTGCATTCGTTGCCGAATGGCAAACTATAGGCGCTTTAAGGCACGTGCTGCCACGTGATAGCTTTGTGGTGTCTGAAGGTTTACGTTGAAATAATGTAAGGTTGGGTATGTTGGTTCTCACTGTCTGCCTTTTAGCACAAAAAAAAAATGGGGACAGTATAAAAAAGGCGTTTTGTAAAGGACTATCCTTTTTTGTGCTCTGCAGGGCTAAAAAAACGTTTAGGTGCTGTGGTGGAGTGCGTTTCTCTCGCCACCCCCTCCACCTGTGGTGACTGCAGGGAAGGAGGGTGGCAGTCACCTTCCATGCTGGTGTCTGCCCATTATAGACAAGCCGCATATGACAAATCAGCACATATCTGATGCCGCCTATACTAGAGCTACAGATGCGCTGGTTAATGACTGTTCTCTGTATGGAATACCGCAGTAAACAAGTGCTGCTAAAATATTCTCACTACATCAAATATATGCCTTCAAGCACATTTTTTCTTTAATAATAGAGTGGATATCTTTCTAGAACATTTTTTTGTTGATTGCTCACATTGATAATGACGGTTTCTATAGAATTTTTATGGACAAAGTTTATTTACCATTCTAACAAGGTCTCACTGGCATTTCACTGCTGTAACCTGCATGAAAAAAAAGGCCTTGAGTGCAACCTCCAGGGATGCTATAAGCACCATTAGCAGGACTTTAGGTCAGATGCTCTTGTCTGTTGTCTGTTATAGTCCAGGTGGCATCTGGGTTTTAAAAAATGGCTCTAAAATGCATCGCAGCATATTGGAGCTTAGCTCTTAGTTGCCCGTTCCTGCGGCAAGCGGCAGCATAACTGAGTGAACGAGCACAGCGAAAGACGTGAGGAGGAAAGCGGAGAGCAGCAGAACCATGAGGCAGAAAGTTGAGGAGGGTATGGCGAAAGCGTGAGAAAATAATAGTGCAGCAACGATGGCTACAAGATGGCACCGGAGAAGCGCGAGTCGTCTGGGAGTCTGTCAGCGATGGCTGCTGCGAATCACACCCACGCATTGCCCACACACTGGCTCTTGCAATCTCCAGGTCAGCGAACAGTCGCGTCGCGCTTCGCTCCATTTACAATGTGGCGGACGAGACAGATTGTCTGCACCAGCCAATGTATCACAATATGAAACACGTATAAAGCTGCAATCAAATTTCGCATTAGGGAGTATCTAGTCCATGGATTTTTTTTTATTCATATGCTCTTCTCTGCTTATCACAGTCCTTTCATAGTGCTCTTCTTAATTTGGCCATATCTGGCCCTTGTGCCATCAAACACTCATCATTAATATTTGGTATTTTGTTTATCAACATTTTCAAAAGAGCTTTATTCGAGACAACAGTCTATTTCTTTAAGGCAGTGTCCACTCAGTTTGGAGCTCAGTGTGCAGCACATGCAGAGTTTTAATGCGTGGTTCCAAACCCTGCAGTGAAAATTCACAGATTATAAAGGCAATAACAGTGAAATGTAGGATAAACATATTTGCCAACTTTAACAACTATCGTACAATGTTCAGTTTGTACGCTTATTTACAATTGTCATAATGCCAGTAATGTTATGATATTGTTATTTTCATGAAGTTCAAAGCATAACTGATGTGAAGAGATTAAAGATATTGTCACAAAATTGCACTTGAATACATGCACAGCATCAGCAAGATGGAGAGCTGGTCAAGATGGCGTGGATGTTTTAAGGCCTATGTCCTCAGCTATCAACTTCTTTCTCAGCGCCCCCACCTTCCGGAGCATGCGTACCAGTCGTAACTCCTTAGCATTTGTTCGTGACACCTCGTGAAATTTTTTTCCCTACCAAAATAAAAGCATTTTCTCGTTGCATACTAAGCTAGAATGCACAGAACACAGCAGTATATGTAAAGAGAGCCTGACAACACTGAGTGTCCTGCGAAGTGAAGCCGGAGAAGTCATGAGGTTGAGATTGCGCCACGTTAATGCGTGAAATATGGTTTGAAGTGAACAACGTGGACTAACTGACTGGTGCAGTCGACGCCGACGCGACCCGGCACTGTCCAGAATAACCTCGTAGTTCACTTCACTAGTCGAGCATAGCACCTTTTAAGGTTCAAAATGTCAACTCAGCAGCTTCTCAGACAACCCCTGGAGACAGATCGGAGTCCACGCCCAGACTCGGCCACCTGGCTGGTATTCGACTTGTCGATGCTGAAGGTTGTAGCACTGCATCTATACACGGCAGCTTTGTGATGTGTATGCACATGAGTCGACGAGCTTCCTGTGTGTATTAAGTTGCTTGGCGTCGAAAGCAAGTGAAGCTTTGATGCCGTGCGGAAGCATGGCGTCTAGCATGGTCTGGACCTCAAGCCCGTAGACGAGATGAAAAGGTGTGAATCGTGGTTTCCTGAATGGCGGTGTTGTATGCGAATATAACATACGGTAGACCTAATCCCATGTTTTATGCTGAACGTCTACGTACATTGACAGCATATCAATGATGGTTTTGTTTAACCGTTTCATCAGTCCGTTGGTCTGCGGATGTAGGCAGTCACTTTGAGATGCTGCATGCAGCTCAGCTTGAAGATATCCTCCAAGTTTCTCTGTCAATGGTGACGTATGATGGGGCACCATGTCTGAAATACGAATCAACTTCATAGGCCATGGCATATTCTACAGCTTTCATCTTGGTGTAGCTTGTTAGGTAGTCTGTGGCGACTGTAATACACTTGTTTCCATTTGCTGACAAGGGTCACAGCAGATTCATGCCGATTTGATCGAACAGTGCTCTGGTGGTACGATGGGTCGGAGTAACCCCTCAGGCTTTATAGACTGAGATTTTCTGCACTGACAGTCATGGCCACTTTGCACGTAATGCTTGACAGTGGTAGAAAGTCTGGGCCAGTAGTACGTCTGGCTTACTCTAGCAAGAGTATGTGAAAAACCTAGGTCTCCAGATCTAGGCTCATGATGGCAGGCAAAAAGAATGTCATCACGTAGGTCGGCAAGTACAAGCAGATAGGCTTTATTGCTGGCACTCATGTTTTTCTTGCACAGGAGACCATTTCAAAGGCAGAAGGCTCAGAGATTGTAGAAAGGTGTTGAGGTATGGCAACATTCTTGCCTCCTACGTGATCAATGAGAGGGCATATTTCGATGTTCTCACGCTGCCGTAAGATCAGGTCAGGTGCAGTGAGGGCCCCAAGAAATCAGCAGTCTTTGTCCATGTCATTATTGCAAGGTTCAACGAGAGTGTGCGACATGTCCGAATTGTCCTGTTTCTGGCCCAATTTGTAGTTGATGGTAGGATCGAACTCCTGCAGATAGAGACTCTAGCATGCCTAGTTGCTCGGGCGTGTCTCTTAAATTGGCCCACCAACACAAGAAATGGTGGGCATCACCTTGAAAGGGCGACCATATAGATAAAGCCGAAATTTTGTGACGGCCCATACAACTGCGAGAATGTATTTACTAATTTTTTGAGGCTCTTAGGCCAAATGCATGAAACTTTTGATTCACAAGTGCCTTTCGCTATTGGTTGACTGCCTTCACTAATGTAGTGTTGAGCAAAATAAGTGCAAAAAAAAAAAAAACTGATGCAGACAGGACAGGCGCTCACTTACTACTGAAGTTTAATTGATAGTTGCCAAGGAAGCGGAGGGGACACGCATGCGCATTCAGAAGGCATTACAAGGCTCATACAAATTCACATGCAAAAGTTCCAAAATAACCTAACGCCTATTGAGATAACTTATTTCTTTATCTGTCAGCACTACTGGTGGGACACTAATGCACATGGCTGATTATGCGCATATCTGATCAGCCTCAATAATTTCCCTCACCAGTCTGTCATTAGACTTGATCACAGTTGTTGAATTGTTAGAGCAGGGTGCAACCGCAATCGTTTATGTGTGCAGGTAGGCGCATACCACCCGCTACGGCCTTCAAAGACGATGAGTGCTCCCCGAGTCATTCATTTATACATCAACCCTTCTGGCCAATGTAAACCTTACCGCTGCTTAGTGTAATCTTGTAAACAACCTCAGTGGCGCCAATCACATAGGGCTTTACATTCTCTTCCCACATACATGTTTGGTGCTTTTCTTCTTGCTTTTATCACATACTAGAGAGCACAACCTAGAGAGTTTACAAGGGGCTGTGAAAACAGCATCCCCCCCGTGCTTATGTCCGAATTTCTTTAGATTGTGTGAAACTGTGTGTATGTATGGCATCACCACAACCTTTTTCGATTCTCGCTTCTCCTGTATGGTTACGACAGGTGCCATTTAGTGCTTTCAAATGCAAACCTCCCACGGCCACTAACACACTGGAAAGGAAACCCAAGCTTTCCAGACGTGACACCTGCATTCTAAAGCTGTGCTCAACCTTGTGCAAACAAGACTTTCTCAATTCAGGCATGGCAACGCTATCGCTCGTTTGATGAGCTTTGTGTGTGAAGTGATATGGTGAAAGGCTTTTCTTAGAGCATGGTAAATATTCCCGACAAACGTGGTTGTCCTGTTTAAAATACAAAGCAAGGTCTAAAAACTGCAGTGCGCCATGGCGGGCAAGTTCAAGGGTAAAAGACAATGAACGTGAATAATAAAAAAATTCTAAGAGGCTATTAGCTGCTGATATGGGCATTTGGCCATTCAGTACAATTGAAAAAACAAGGACATCATCAGCATACCTGTATGCTTTTAAAACATGCTGTTTTTTAGTTCTGGTTGTAGCTGGCGGTTCAACATGACTAAAAAAAATCTTGCAATGCACGAGCACAACACGAAAGCCAATACATACGCCCCTCTTTTGCAAATAGGTCTTGTTGTGAAAGCTTACAATAGTAGAGAACAAACAGCACTTCCATCAGCTCAAAAAAACTGTCCATATTGATTAATGAGGTGTCTTAAAAGAAAAATACCACATAAGACTCAATCGCATCACAGACTGCTAGAAACAACTTGTTGTGCAGCACAGAGTAGAATAGTTCCTCTACATCAGTGGAGACTCTGCAGTTTGTTCCAAGGAAGCCTACTGCTAGATCCTGCATGAGCGGTTCTGAACTCTAACTTGGAAGGGTCTTCAGGTGCCAGCATGTTGCGGTGGCGTTGCAAAAAAGAACTGTAGTGGAATTGCCAGAAGCGGTCTTTTGTGACAGTGGCACTGGATGGACTTGGCTTTTTATGTGCTTTTGCAACGAAAAATACCTGAAGGACATTGCCTTTGCAAGATTTCACTACTTTGCTAAGACCTTCCAATTTCATGTCTGAGGAGGGCTACTGCCCTGGACTTGACCGTAGAAGGGGCAGTGTCCACCAGCCTGAAATTCTTTGCTATGGCTGATCCTGCTTTTTCTTTTAACAGTGACGTTAGAAGTACAGCAAGTCCGCCTTCTTTGTCACATTGCAAAAGTTAAAAGCCTGAACTATGAATAGTAGTCCACCACCTTGCGAAGAACTAGATGGCTTTGGACCATGTGGAACGGTGCCCTCCCAAGCACATCAACACATTCCGATAGGCACTGGTCCCTCTTCAGGCTCAGCGCTTGGTCTGCCATCTTGTGGAGTGCAGCCAAGAGCTCTTGTTTGGGTACTGCAGCTTCTAGACTAAACTTGGGACCTTCCTTCAATAATTTTTCCACTACCGGTGACACCAATGCCCCACCCAAGAGCATAGGCGGGACATTTCCTGAACACCTCCTGCTGCATTTAGGCAGATGAATGAGAACACTAACCCACAAAAACTTGGTCTTTGCTGCAGTTGATTTCCGCCATTCCTTAAGTCATGCAATACCACTGGCTCTGATGCCTTTCCATTTGTGACACGCTACCCTTAACCAGTCCTCATGAATATGGACGTGTTTCCAAGATTCTGCTTTCAAAATTTTGCGCATTCTTTTCTAATGTCTGTCTGACGGAATGATGCCCCCGAAAAGCTGTGAAATAACCAAAGCACATGGACCTTCTCTGAGATGATAGGCCAGGTACCTTGCTTTGCATGTCGATGAGGTGATAAGTTTGCAGCGAGCGGCGCTGCACTCGGATGGCTTTGCTAATGTGTTCACCATTGTTAGGCATCTGTTCTTACGAAGAGTTTTATGGCGTAAAAACTTTTTGTGAAGTGGGCCCGATTTTTTAGACCAACTTCATGCAGGCCTACCTGCAGTACCACCGCCCACTTTATTGAATCATTGTGTAACTGAGACCAAAATTTCAGCCACTCTTACATGACTGTTTCATATCTTCATTTGTCTGTGACACAGGCCTTCCCAACTGCAACTTTAGAACAGAGTGCCTGTTCACAGCATTCTGATGGAACAATGTCTGATGCTTCTCAAGTAAACATCCTGAGTAATGGAACAGTTCCTGGTAATTTCCACCAAATCTCAGTATTGTCTGGCTTCAGCTGTAGTATCATATAAAAACTGAAACATTTATTAAAACTGTTCATAAATAAGGTTTGCAGGTCTAGATAGGTCACCTGAATAATAGTCTATAGAGTAGTATTTGCTGGGCAGCAACAAGGATGTAGCAAATGCTGGCTACATGTAGCTTTTACATTTGCCTGGATATTAATTTGCAAAAACTTGTTTTTTTCGTTGGTAGCTGCTCATGGTAAAAGACAAAATTTTGCATGTCTACTGAAACGTCTAGCATTAGCATTTGGAATAGCAATAGCTTTATTTCAGAAAAACATTTTACATATCTAGTCCGCATAAGTGTGTACACCTTTTTATGTGACTAAGCAGTCAGGCGAAGAAACACTTTGCTCATGCTTCTCAAGCTGTTTACAACACGCATTTTACACAAAATTGATGTAGCAACCTATGAAAAGAATACATATGTGGCAAATGGTCCAGGTATTAACTAACATTGCAGAAGAGATTCTGCCTGTTGCGTTCGTTTTGTTAACTGCTTTCCAAAAGAATGTTTGTTGCTGGTTCTAAACCAGCAGTAATTTGAAGTGAATGAAGTGGATATGGCCTTCTGGCTGTTTGCCTTTTTTCTGTTGCATTGTGCTCTTCTGCCAAAAAGACTGCAGACGTGGCAGCCATGAAAGAGAAGAGCGCAAAAGGCAGGATAATCATCTGCATCTTGCCTTTTATACTTCTGCATGCACAGTTGCAAGTCACTGCAAGGTTGGTATAGCAGTATGATGTCACTGAAATGGTTCAATTGCCTATGTACCTAATGATGCCTTTGTAGCCCACTCTTATTTATTCTGCATTTTATATAAATCCATTTAGTTATGTTGTATTAATGTGATTACAAATCTTTATCAATTATTTCATGCTCGTAATGCTGCTTGTCACCTTTATTGAAAATGACATTGATAATGCCATACCTTATTTACCCCGACGAAAAGCTTTTGCGATTCTACCTGCAAACTACCTCAACCAAAACTGTGCTAAGTCTTGCATTTTGAATATTGTGGTTATAATGGTGCTGCACAATCCTAATGACCAAAATGTGTTAATGTCATGTTATGCCTTTTCTGACATTTGCAGCACTGACGGTCATATGCGATAGCACTGTGATTGGTTGTAAACTAGTTTTGCATTACATTTTTAATTTAGCAGAAGCATTTTTTATTTTTGTGCCCTAAGAGCTCTGTGAGGAAGATTGCAAACAACAATCATTTGATCAGTAATAATTCATAAAATGCATAACACAAGCACACTTATCAATCTATACAAGCATATGTACACTAAAAAGAAAAAAAATGTGACCATTATTAGTTATACGATGCACAACACACTTTCAGGTCTGGCCGTTTTTGAGCTTGCAAGCACAGTGCGTACAGTGCGTGCTAACGATCGTACGTGTCTGCAAAGTATTACATCCCTACAAATTAAAGTTCGGAGAAGTAATGAAACATACAAACCGAATGTCTGCATGGTTTTTTTTTTACTTCGTACCATAGCAAGAGAGATGTACTTCCATTCCGTCTGCTTATCACTACGTGCATTCACGTGCACATAGAACCAAACTGTTCATTTTATACCATGTTCCAGCACCGCGATCATACTCTTTCATCCTCTTGCACCTGCCTCAGTGCTCCTGATCGTGGCGCCAGCTCATACCACTAATCGAGTGCTCTCGTGCAGAATGCGGAAAATCGTCCGCTGCGCAAGACCAAGCTAACGCCAACAGCTCGCGCACGAGACCATGACCGGAAGTGCACCACTCAGCAAAAATGTGTGAGAGAGAGAAAAAAAGATATAGAAGGCAGGGCGGCTCATGACGTATTCATCAAGAAATCCTCTGGCTCCGGTATGGGAGAATGCGGGGAAGGAATTTTGCTGGCAGAAGCTGGACGAGGCAAACGGAGAGCGTTTATGTTGGCGGTAACGCTCGCCTTCTGAAATCATGGGTTCGCGGCGCTTCAAATATTTCTATCTCTGCTTTTAGTGAAATTATTTGAAAAATTGTTGTGGTAGAACACTCCTTAGAGGGCACGTAACAACTTTTCATGTATAACCAAAATTTGCTATGTGGCCTGGGAAGGGGCCCTTTAAGTCGTACCAATGTAAGCTTAGTCAAAAAAAAAAAAAAAGCTAGTTGAACAAAAAAGCGAAATCTTTGCGACGAAGCTGAACAAAAGACAATTAGCTGCATCAAAAAACATGATTGGTCAGACATAATCTCGGAAATCATTGCTGCTTTCTAAATAGGTTAAGGTTAGCAATGCTTTTTAGAAAGACGATAACTCTGTTAGTGTGACTATGTTTAGTAGTAATGAATTCCATTTGTTATTTGACAGCACAAGAGGGGAGTTTTGAAACCTATCTGTTCACACAAAGATACATTTTAATTTTTTATTGTGTCAATGTGCTCAGAATTATAATGTGCCTATTGAATGTAGGTCACGGCAAAGGTGATTTGCTGTGATAAAATGTGTGAAAAAATGATAAGCAGCCGCTTGTTCTGTGCATCGTAAGTGATCGTATTTTAAACCTTTCTTTCAGTGTACACACACTATGATAACATAAGTAAGATAATGTGATGAACCTTGCCCTCTTGTTTTGTACTGCTTCAAGCATGTCGATGAGGTTATCGTGGCAAGAATGGCAAATGATGAAAGCATACTCCAGTGATGTCCTGATTAAAGAGAGATATGCTTGCAGCCCGGTTTCACTATATGCAAGCCATAGGCACCTTTTGAGGAGGCCGAGTTTCTTCAGTGATTTACCAGTGAGATATTCAACATGAGCAGATCAAATCTGAACTAAGAAAAAAGCCTAGGTATTTAAAGGTATAGACGAATTCGATTTCCGCATTAATATTATAGTGGTTATATAAATAAATGAGGCTATTTGTGAATGTTACATTTCCATATGCCAAGTACGGTACTATTGCTGAAGTTGGGATATATTCAGTTGTAGTTAGGTCACATCATCCTGGTTAGTTTTTTACTGTAGATTACATTGTCGGTAATTGCAATCATAAAATGTGGTTACATATTGAACACAAAACTAGAAGCACAAACACATGCTGTCAATTGGAAGTTTTATGGGGAACCTTTACTTCAAGGGCAACTCCTATTTCACCTATTCAAATACATGTAAAATGCAGAAATGCTCGCTCTAGACAAACAATTTCAGCAAAATTTGTAGCATTTAAGAGAAAAATCAAGATTTTTCCGATGTAGTGAGCCGAATTTTGATTTAGGGCCTCATATTTTTTTTACAGAACTTCCCCAAGATTGGTTAAATATAAACAAGCACAAAGTTAACAAATTTGTAAATCTCCTATGAAAACAGATATGGTATTTCTGTAAACTGCATCTGCTAGAGCGTCTAGGGTGTACCTTCGTGATACAAAATTAACAGCTCCCATGAACTTGTTTCAATGCTTACGAGGTCTCTGGAGAAGTCCTACTCTCAAATTATTTGTCCGTTTTAGTCTGTAATAAATCAGTTTTGCCTGCTTTAGATGTCTCAATGAGTTTGAGACATCTAGTAGTTTAGTATGGGGGACTACAGCACAAACAAACAAAAATCAAATAATTACATTACAAAAGACACTCCTCCCGCACATTGACAATATCGATCCCCTGTCGAAGACAAAAGCTTTGTCACAGAAATACTATTATATGGGTAGATTGATACTACGAATATCGTGTTTTACAGATGTTTTATTTTGCAGAGGAAGAGTTAAGAAATTGGCTTACCTCCATAGCGGCCCTGCAGCGCCATAACATACTAGTATATCTCAGAAACCCTGATCCTTGGTATGTACCATGCTTTCACACTAAATACAAATTACAATCCATTAAACACAACCTGCCGAAAATTCCCAATTATGTTCACTACTCATTTTTCTCCCGGGGAATTGAATATTTTGTTCACTTGTAAACGTACATATTCATGTATATGTACATATACATGAATATGTATAATATGTCATGTACATATTCATGATTCTAATTGTATGACGACCTTTGATTTTTTTTTCTTATTAGATACGCTTAAATGTTATGTGTTTCTCTATTGCAAGACAATTACCCTGCCAAGAGGCTTATATATGAACATATATAACATTATATATGAACATATATATATATATATATATATATATATACGTCACAAAGTACTCCCTGTTATCGCACTGTCATGTACGACGCCTCTTGGGTCCAGTCAAGCTGCTTATGGCAGCTTTTAGCCCAGGAGAATGTTTGTAGTGTATACTAGAAGAATAAATAAAGTTGAAGCTGAATTGGTGCATTTTCCAGAACAGTGCAACCATTATTTTATGCTGAGTTGGGTAAGTAAATTTGATTCTTGTTTCCTAATTTTGCAACCTTCAAGCGTTTTTAATGGCATAAATAAAAATGTGGCTTCCTACAGTTGCTAGATGTAACTTAGTCTTTTAACAAATTTCATCAAAATTAGTGCAATGCTGAAAAAAACAATTTAATTCCCATGTGCTATTCAAATAAGAGCTCCCAAGACGAAGGTCTCTCTTAATGCAACTTGTGAATTATATGTGCTCATAGACTGAAACAAGAGGAGGAAAACCAGAAATTGTCACATTGTTGCGTCTTCAACAGTGGCTGTTGCACATGATTGCAATATAATCGGTACTTACGTGGGCAGAATTCTCACAGAGCCTTATGCAATTTGTGCTACCTCAACTATATGCATTATTATCTGTACTGGTATACACGTGTTATTTTTTATTGTGTTGTCCACCACCGACAACCTCATCAATATTTCTTTTTGGGCGAGTTGGTTCATCTCGAAACATATAGGTAACAGCACAGATGACCAGAAGAAGGGAGACATGTATACACAAGCGCTGTCTCAACTTCAATGAATTCAGACAATGAATGTGTGAGGTTAATTACCGAATGAAGTGGAAATTGTGCTACGATCAGAATACGTACCTAATTAGTAAAATTCCTATCCCAAAGAGCTTTCTCTTGTCACCATTAGATAACAGGTTAAACCTGCCCCAAATTTCCTTTTCTTTTGAACTTTGCTAAGTTATGCTTCAATGGGACCCACAGATCAGATTGTTTTATTAAAACAATCCTAGGTCGCATTGTGCCTTCATTTTTTGCAATCCCTACTCACAAATTTTTTTCAGGCTGTGCTAAAAAAGTATCAAGGACTAAAATATCTTGGTTCTGTAAATTTTTTTTCTACCAATTACAGCTGCATCTCAATCTTTCAAAAAAGTACCTGTATTTCAACTCTCCAATGGCATGCGGTGCAGTGAAAGCTATGGATTGCATCAGCCAACCAGAGAAAAGAACCAAGCACTCTTCCATTGTCCTTTAGTCGCCCAGCGGGGCTGGCAGTGCCTGAATAAAAGCATCACAGACGAAATGGTGCACAATGGACAAGCCCTCTTGTGGGAGATGCTACTGGCTCTTGTTACTGATTGACATGAACCATAGCTTTCGCATCATCGTACAGAGTTGGTGAGATAGAGTGTAAACAAATTTTCCAGCTCCAAGTCTTAACCTCTGTTGAGTGCTTTAGGTCAGGTCATGTTTTCAAGATCCATGAACAGCAGACACGGAAGATTGGCCAACAGAATATTGTATGCGAATTGTAAGTTTGTGTGGGACTTTGAAGCTCTATGTGAAATAAACTGTTTCCCACCTCCAAAGCTATGGCTTTGAAGCTCTTTACCCAAACAGCAAGCCCGCGTGCTGCAATGTAGCCATTAGCTATACGATAGCTAGTGCTATGTATTGTATGTCGCCAACTACATTTGAACCTTCTTCAAGTGTTTTTCACACTGGTCATTGCAGATGATTTTGTAATGAATACCACGAAAATAATTTAGTTTCTATTTGGCTTTTGTGCCCATTGTGTACTGTGTGGGTGACATGCAAGGAACAGTGCACCCTTTTGATTTCTTGGTGCATGCCAAGGTTATGAAAGAGACACTTTAGAGCTCTAATGAACCCTACGAGAATTGTTTATTACGAATGTGTTCCTTTCACCCTTGGTCGTTGAATACCACATATAAAACGTAATGTTCTTAGGCCTAGTGAGTGAAACTTCATGCAGAATGTTTTGCTTACAATGATTCATGATAAATGGCAAGAAACCTGTGGCAACTTTTAATAGTGCTTGCAAGCAGACTACAAAGATAGGCAACGAGGGTGTGAATATTGAAAACGAATCTGATATTGTCTGTCCTACTTGAGTCACTCCTCGAATCAAATAGTCGCTGTTCGCAAATGTGAATGTTTTTTAATGGTTTTCGAATGCTTCACATTGCTGGCCATGCACGATCGATCGTGCAGCTGAAGCAGAGATAAGCACTTTTCTGCCCTGCCATGGTGGCCATAAAGAATGGGAAGTCGCAAGAATGCTGCTTTGCTCTAGGAACCACACTTTTGCAGCTGAACCTCGCTCAGACACGTCATTCAGTAGTGGGTATTGCTTGATACTATTTACCAATTCTACAACTGTGTGACCTCTTGGGATGCTTGATTGCAACAATGAAGCCAGTAGTGCCACCATCTGAAGTGCTTTTTTTTCACTCTGCCATCGCTACAGTCAACTCAAATTTCTATTCTAGTCTCGAAGGTACACAATGCCAACAGGATCACTGCCTTTTAAACCTTCATTTTGATAATGCATGGTCACGTATGGTGTGACGAAACAAGACAGCTTATAGAAAGAGAAGCCCCTCCTGAAGGAAAGGCATAGCTGTGCCCAAAAATGGGCATTAGTTGCAATTGTGCTACCTCATCAGATGTTTCCCTGTACAACAAATTTAAAAACTTTCACACATTCATTTGGTATGTTCTTAAATGTAAGCGAGTGCTGTACTCTAGCTTCCAAACCTCTGTAGGATTGCACTTATGTATTGCACAACAATCGGGTCGGTTTCGAAGTTAATTCAAAATGACTAGCTTGTAAAAAAAGAAAAGTAAACGCTAATTACTACACACTGTGTAAACATGTATGCTAATAATAAAGAAGATGACAGATTCTTGGCTTGCTGACCGGTCATGAAATGGAGCTTGTCCTGTGCCCATTTTGTGTGTGGCAGTGCTTTCACTTTTCTTCAGCTGTGAATACTGACCAGTTAGCAGTGTTATGCAGCACTATTCAGAGCAAGAGAGAACCTTGTTTTGGCAAGCAAAGCCTGCCCACTTTCGATGTTGCTGAAACTTTTGGTCTTTTCACCGCAGTGTATGGGGAGCTCAGCATTCATGAACATTTTCGCAGTCGCTACTTTTTGCACGAATGACGTTGTTTGTGAGCAGTATTTTTTTTTATGTTGTACACCTGTAACTTGCCAATACAACACAAAACAGCTCAAATTATTGTTTTCTTTAGTATCCCATTAGCTGCACAGGGCATCATCCGTGCAATGCCAGAACTAAGAAGGCAAGGAACACGGAAACGAAGTTTAATTCAACAGCGTTTTCTTGTGTGTGTGTGTTCTCAAGGTTCAGTCATGCCATACTAACAAGCCCAAACAGTGACTCTTAATAAGCCAGCCACAAAACTTAGTAAGGACAGGCAACAAGCTGGACAAAACAATTTAATTTATTTCAAAACCCAAAGCAGGCTATAAAATGTTCAGTTCAATCTTGCACACCACTCCTACAGCCTCCAGAAGCAGCAACAGTTAAGTTAAAAGGATGTAGATGCAAATTAAAACAACAAAAAGTGCTAAAATGCAGAAGAAAAGGTTGCAAGATATCCGTCCCAAGAGAGTTCGTCAGGATGAAATGCATCACTTGCCCAGGCCACACACCACGGCGCCTGAACAGCAATACTTAGAGCTGCTTACATATATTCATAAAATGTATAAGCTATACAATTGAAAGTTGACAATTAAAGTTAATAAAAAAGATAAGGCTTCTGTTGCATCTAACTGCAAAATTTCCTCGCATACTAAAACAACTAAACAGTGAACTCTAAACAAAGAAGTTCCCCTGCTGCTTCATGGCTGGTGTAAAGCGCTGCAATGTACAAGCAATGCAGACGATGTAAAAGCGATAAAAAATGAGGGAATGAATGTACAATCAAAATGCACCAGTGTGGCACTCCTGCTGAGCTCCCACTGATCCACATGCGAGCAGATGTAAAACTTGCCTCTTGTAGATGCACTAATATGGGCATGCTTTGGTTCGTGTTGCACAACAGCCTTATTGAGACTGCATACAGTGATGAATGCCCCACGCAATGCACCTATGCAATCCACAGAGCTCCCATCGCACCGAATTTTTTTTTTTTCACAGACCAAGGGCTATGCAACAGGCAGAAGATCAGAGCAGCAGGGGAGCAGGCGTTCACTCTTAAAACATATGCCCTAATGCCAACTGGATAGGCACGCGTCACGGCTAAAACACCGTTCTAAAAACTGTACAGAGGCGCGCCCCGACGCACGTTTTCTCTGGCCGTCACACAGCACTCCTGTGCCGCCCCTTTCCTGCCCCCGACGCTGTCGCAGTGGGCGAGGTTGCTCTCAACCCTCGGGCACCTCAGACAGGTCCATGGTCAGCACACGGCTGATGGTGCATTCCCCAGGCTGCAAAGAGGCATACAAACTCGTTTAATATTAAAGGGACACTGCAGAGCAATGGTAAATAAACTTAGACTGCAAAATTATTTTTCAAGAACTCTACATTCATATTGACGGCAGAAAACAGTTGTCACTAGTAGCGAGAACAAAAGTCAAATCCTCCATATTTTTTCTTGTGGTGAAAAAGACCCAAAAACAAGAAGAAAGAAAGCCACATTCTTTCCTGTCCAGTTGTTTGTTTACTTGTTTTTCCCACCTTTTCCACTGCAACAGGTATGAAACAACTAACCCAGCAACATGCAGTACTGTGTTATGTATTCCTCCCTCTTTCTAAATTTTATGCCAGTACCTTGCCGCTAACATGTCAGCATCGTAGATCTCAAATTATTTCCTTTTTTTTGTATTTGGGTTGTTTTGGTGCAAAGAAAGAAGTCCTCAAAACTTGCTATGTTGAGTAAGCGCTTCCTCTAAAAAGTGATGTACTCCCACAAATAAACAGTTTATCGGACCTGAGTGGTGACTGTAAAAATCCATGACACCACAGCAAGCTGGTGCAAGAACTTCTTGATAGTGTAGCCACCTGTCTAATTTTTGTGTCTCTTCTGGCTTACCAAGCCAACCCTCACAGCAACAGTGGCTGCTTTGCTGTTGCACAAGTGCGAGTTACTGATGCAGCTCAACATGTTCTTGGACTAGTCAGTTTATACTTGATCTGAAGCAATAACCACAGTGTTACGAAACACACCTAGGAAAGGTGACTAAAGAGCACAGTGGAAAAGACAAACACGAAAAAGAAACTGTCTTGCTCTCCGTCTTCCACACTGTGCTCGTTTAGTTGTGAATGACTAATTTACCAAAGCTCCTACCCTCTCCAGCAACAAAGGTGGCAGAACAAATGCTACTGTCATTCATCCCGTTGCCTTTCTTATGTCCATTTAGTATACACCACGGTTATAGCTTTATAGTGCTGTTTGGTCTACCTCTAGGGCACCCCTCAGTCGATTCAGGTTCACTGTAGGACAAAGGCCTGTGACCTCCACTTACTAGAAGTCCTGTGCTAACCTCCGGCATCTTGCGCTTGCAATTTCCTCATAGTAGATTTTGAACTGAATCAAGAAAAAATTGCCAGATATCGAATATCAGAAAATTTTCACAGAATTGAATGCTTACAAATATTGGGCGAAAAATAGGTGCTGCACAGGCTCGAAAGTCTCCTAGCGCTGCATAACAATACAGTATCAAGCTATCACTAATGTGGGTACATAGAAATCAAGATATAGGTACATGGAGTACGGTTTACTCTTATTAAAGGGGACACCAAATTAGTACGCCAGCACTGATTACAGCTCAGTTCCAGAACGTATATGAAGGCCTGGAAAATACTTTTGATCAACAGAATTTATGTTTATTACAATCGAGTGCTTTTTTTCCCCTCTGAAACTAATAAATTAGTGACATTGTGAAACCAATCAGGTTCTGTTTAATAGGGGGCCTGTGTTTTGTGCCAATCTTTTATTTATTGCATAGAAAGTACAGTCGAGCCCGATTATAACGAACCTTAGCATTATGCGGCGTCTGTTCGTTATACCCCTAAGTTCGTAACAAGTGGACGACAGCTAAAAAGAAAAAGGCTGGCTAGTCAAAACATAAAATTTATTTGCAACAAAGTTCGTGATGCTCATCTGTTGCTGCAGTACAGATCCAATGAGGGCGGTCTCCAGTTTATTTAAAACAGAAGTGTACTCTTCGCCGAGGCCTTTGGCATAGACAAGTTGCCTGAGGCTCTCCATGTAGCCCATTGCTACAGGCATGCTTATGGGTGCTGCAGCTCCAAAGTTTCATCATCACCAGATTCCTCTGCGTCGCTCTCCACCCGCAATATCAGCGTCTTTATCAAAGTCATCCGAACCAGTGTCATAGCACCCCCATGTCGGAGTCGACGCGCTGCCACAAATCGCCACCAAACCAATCATCTTCATAAGCATCAAGCTCTGCATCAGGCACTGCGTCGATGAAACTGGCCTTGCAGAAACCGTTCCACATGCAAGCAGCTGGCACCTCCGGCCAGGCCGCCTTCACCATCTCAACGGCTGAATACAGTGAAACTCGAAGCAGCGAGTTGGCGGCCGGGCAGTCAACAGCGATGAGCAAGCGCTCCACAATGCGGCGCCTATACAATGCCTTAAATGCGCTTATTATGCCCAAATCAAGCAGCTGCACTTTCGAAGTGGTATTGGGCAGCAGGAAAAGTAGAGTAACTGCCGTTAGAGAATTTTGCACGTGCGCTGAGCAGTTGTTGAGCACGAGCAGCACGCGCCTTCCTTGACTCTGCATGTCGCAGTCAAACTCGCCCAACCACTCTGCGAATAAATTGCGCATCATCCACGCCTTAGTATTGTGCCTGTAGTGCACAGGTACACAGCTCCGAGAGCAATGCAGCTTCTCTGATTTTCCAATTACAAAGGGCACGCGCCAGTCACTGCCATCCATATTAGTGCACAGAAGTACTGTAACGCGCACTGCACCGTGCTTGCTGCCGGCACGTGAGCTGCCTTTCATGGCGTGCGTCTTGTCCGGAAGCATCTGATAAAATAAAGCAGGTTCGTCTGTTATAGACGTCCTGCTCCGTGTAGCTTTAAGCAACATGTCCTCTACGTCCGCTTTGGTGGCCTTCCACAGGCACTTTCTGTTCGTTTTCTTTGTTCTTTAGAATCGTCGAGATGGTCGATTTAGACACGTCGTACTTCTTCACCAACTCGCTGTTTTTAGCACCTTGAGACACTTCCTTCAAAATTGCTTGCTTCAATGCCATGTTCAGCGCTTTTCGTTTTGTGACCGCTGCAGGCATGGCATTCTCATCCACCATCCTGAATTACAACTCGGGCCCGACTAGAACAAAGTGCAGAAGCGAGGAAGCATGAAGACTAGTGTGGAGAGGCCTGCTTCGCGGTAACGGCCAGAAAATAAAACTTATGAACTTTAGCCGGCGCCATAGCGCGCGCGCTGAGACAGCGAGGGGGTGCAACAAAGAATCAGGAGAGGGGAGCGGAGTTGAGAGGACACGCAGGAGAGTGATCTTGGAAGCCACACTCGTGGGCAGCACGTGATGGCGGGGATAGGGTAGAGGGGCACGAAATGGATTCGCGTCCAAGGAAGCTTGGGAAAACAGACTGCGCGCAAAGGGGTCTAAGGTTGCTGTTATTTCGCATCACGGCAGCGGGTTTACGCCATTCATTCGCTGCAATCGATCAACAGGGCTCTATGATATTCTTAATACGTGCGATTTTATGCCATTAAAATAATGTATATTTTGACGGTCGCACGGCTCTCGTTCATATTAAGCAAAAGATTGTCTTAAGCAGGGCTGTTATATGTGGGCTTGACTGTATTACTTTCCTGTTATTCTACGATGTACAGAAGGGCTATCTCAACTTTATGGCAGGTGGGTTATTGTAAGGCCAATCTGTGCGACAGTTGAAAGGACCATGCATCACATGACTCGATCACCATAGCTCCGCTCCGCACATAGCCTTTGCCAACAGTAAAGAGAAGGCGCCGTCCGCGCTGTTTCATTGTATGGTTAGATTCGGCGTGATTTGCCACCTGTCAAAGATTCTTAAATCTGCAATGCAACGGCAAGTTCACGTGACATTCGCTACTCCCCACCCCTCTTCCTTCAACCGCCGTCCACGCAAATAGGTGCAACTGGCCATGATACTTTTGCACCCGCCATGTAAACATAAAGCTACTCTTGTGACAGGTTGCTCGAAGCTAAAGAAGAAAGAAGGACCAACGTGCATCTACGAACGGCGCCGGGAACAAGAGGCCACCGTACTAGAGTGTACTGAATACTCTAGCTGTACTTTACGTGTGTGGCAAAGATGACACCCGTGAACAACTTTATTGCCATCCCGTGCACTCGCTTTCGTTTGCGAGGCAGTCTGTCCGCTTTCCGAGTGCTGCGAGTCGATTTGGCACCTAAACTGTAACTTTAGTCGACAACGCACGATGACTCCGATTAGACTTAATGGCCTAGGCAGTGTGGCTGTGATGAAAATTTGCCACACGCTGCCGTGGAATGCTTGCCGCTAATATGTTTATACCAGCGCTATATACATTCCTCTAAAACAGAAACAAAAGCTCATTGAAATGAGTTCCTGTAACACAAGTTCATTTCATACGAAAGGAACGCGTTCCAGTTAAGCTTATAACATTGGATTACATTAACGTTACATTTGATTTTTTAAATTCAAATACAGGGTTGGATAATACTCAGGTGAAATAAAGTGAGCAATTTAGAACTCACATCAAACTATGTACGTATATTATATGAATTTGAACATCGCCGGCGGCAGATTATCTGGAGATAGAAGAATCAAAAGAAAAGTTCCTAGAGAATTTTTTTCAGGGAACACTGGACATTTCTAACTACAAGTTCGGTGCTTGTCTATTACAAGTGCAACACGTATGGCACTTTCCACTTCAGTCTTCAAATGCGCAGTCAGGATAATGCGCTTCAGATGTACAAATAGAAGGTTACTCATATGCACCAATATAATTAACTTTCTTGCACAAGAAAACACACAGAAATGAACAATACAATACACAGACATTTAATGAATGCTGATTCAATATTGCAGTATGAGTGGGGGAAAAAAATGTCCAGAATAAATATTCGCAACTTAGTAGCAAAGTTCCTTGTTCGAAATGAGCAAGAGTTGCACCTCGATACTGGTGTCCGCGCTGCATACATGCGTGTGTCTGTTAAATGCCATGGAACGTTTATAGTCAGTCTCCAACTCTCTGCCCCATATGTTAGCACTGGTAAAATGCACTGATTGTACACCTTCCTTTTCAATGATAATGGTAAGCTTCCATTCAGGAGCAGACAATGTCTGCCGTATGCGATCCAACCCATTTTTATTCTTCTATGAATTTCCGTTTCATGATCAGGGTTCCCTGTGATTAATTGACCTAGGTAAACATACTCCTTCACAGACTCTAGAGGCTGACTGGCGATCTTGAACTCTTGTTCCCTTGTCTGGCTATTCATCATTATCTTTGTCTTCTGCGTATTAATCTTCAACCCTACTCTCACACTCTCTTTGTTAAGGTCCTTAATCATTTGTTGTAATTCGTTTGCAGTGCTGCTGAATAGAACAATGGCATTGGCAAACCAAAGGTTGCTGAGATATTCGACGTCGATCCTTACTCCTAAGCCTTCCCAGTTTAGTAGCGTGAATACTTCCTACAAGCACGCAGTGAATAGCATTGGAGAGATTGTGTCTCCCTGTCTGACCCCTTTCTTTATAGGTATCTTCCTGCTTTTCTTGTGTAGAATTAAGGTCGCTGTGGAACCTCTGTAGATATTTTCCAGGGTATTTAATTTCTAACTTCTTTTATTTAAAGTAATTCAATTTTAATTCAAATAAATTCCAACTTCTTTTAATTCAAATAAATTTTCGGACCCCTTCAAGTTCGAATTATCAAGATTCGATTGTCTATCATAGACTATGTGGTAAGGGGTTAGATCTAAATTCGGTGAGCGTCACAGTTAAATTCATTATACGAGGGTTCCACATTATGATGCAGCAAGAAGCACTCACGTCGGGCACAATGCCAACCAGGGCATCAGCGTGGCTGTAGAACTCCTCCTTGAGTGAAATGACGATGCACTGGAAGGAGGTCTCTGTCTGCTTGCGGATGAAGTTTGCCACCTTGCCGATGTTGGTGTTGTCCAACGCCGCATCAATCTCGTCAAGCACGAAGAACGGTGCCGGCTGGTAGCTGCAAGCAACCACAAGGCGGGATGACCACAACGCTGTCTCAACAAAATACGTGCTATGCTCACAGAATACAACACCTCAATTTAAGGCTAACCAATATGCATACCCTCATCTGCATAGTTTCGACAGTATTTTTATATCAGAGTCCATATCTTTAGCGACCAGATGCATAGCAGCGCACTATGCCACTCTCGAGTAATTCCCCATACGGGGTGTCCTACATTAAAATATATTTGCCATTTAATTCCACGAGTAGACAGTCGAACCCACGTATAACAACCACATTTCATTGCATTGGTCATTTGCCGACTCATACTATGTCCAGATATAACGAATATAATGAACATTTTCAGAAACACCATACTGTTTTGATGAACACTTCCAACACAGTCGCGCACACAAAGTATGGCCTTCAAGACTGACTCCCATCCGTCCAAAGTATCCAATGGAGCCTTGAATTCCTTCCATAGCACTTGTGCATGTGGCTGTTATCTTGGAAGCCACAATGGCGGCACTTAAGTTTTTTCACAGTTGTCCATGCGGCACCATGTGCACTACATCTATTTGGACGATCAGGACTAATGGCTGCTCAAGCGCTGCTAGCTGGTCGTTGCTTGTCAATATTCACCTGGCCCAAGATGGCATGAACGCAGCACAACGTACCACTGCCACGCAAAATTGTAGAGCTGGCAATTACTACACCGCTCTCAGGAGATGATGCTTCGTCACTGCTTCATTTATGCTGTTGCTGATAACTAGAGACCAGAATTTTAGGCAAAATACCTATTTATACAGCGGAGCTGTATATAGCTAGGGTACCATAGAATTTTTGTGTCCGCACACAAGAACTGTCATCATGGCCCACCCCCATACTCATACCCCCGTAAGCAAGCAAAAAATGCAATGACTCATAGCCCTGTAAGGCAAAGGCTATAGGCACTCATCAATGTGACGCGATCGGTGCTTACATTCTTCCTAATCACGCATACAACAGACAGAACAGCATGTCGAAAACCATCATCATCAATGGCTCATATCCCCATAAGCAAGCTAAATGTGCAATGGCTCATAGCCCTGTAAGGTTCATGGCCACTCGCATTACGTGGGCTGGTTGCGATGGCACTACCCCTGTGGTCATTGTCAGTGATTTCAATGTGGATGTGTCGGGACTGAAAAGGGAGCGATTTACGCGTCTCATGTTGTAGACAATCGCTTGCGATGCCACACCAATCCGGCCCGACCAACTACCCAGCGGCAAACGTGCATCAATTTGACATTACCAAAGAATGTGTTTGCAGCTATGAGTATGCCGATCAGTGTATACCATAGCGACCACAAAGCCATTGTGCCCGTCATTGCTAAGTGACACTGCGTGATGCCAGCAAAGTCATTACCAAAAGTTTTCGTACCAGGATGTTTAAAGCTCCGCCGATCATCCACCTTCGCAGGACGGAATGGCCTTGATTATTTTTTTTGTCCTATGTTGATACCGGACCTCTTTGTTACATAAGCACAAATTAGGACACTCCAAGCACTTTAATACAGTGAAATCTAACTTGAGTGAACTTCGAGGGACCGAAGGAAATAGTTAACTTAACGGAAAGTTCACTAAACTGAATATTCACTAGACCAACATAAGACATGGCATATAGAGTCAAAAGTTTGAGGTGCAATTCATGGAGCAAAAGACATGGCATTCATAGTGTTAGAAATGTGTGAAATGGAATTTGTACATATCAACAAGTACAAGGTTCATAACAGTTATAATGCTGCCTTTCTCACTTAGAAAAAAAATCTGTAATCTTCTTCTGCACTTGTACTTTTAAAGCACAGGAAGTAACAAAACTGTCCAAAGAGTCAATGTTTTTGTACACTTCTTCTGGCACAGCTTGCTGTTGAGACACAAAGTCTCTCAGCTTTCCAATGTACCCTACAACCTCAGCTAGAGTTATAGGGCTTGAAACTGGCTCGGCAGTTGCCTCTTCTTCGTCGCACTCTTCTTCTTCTTCAGGACGAACACTGGAAACAATCTCCAGATTCTCCAGAAAATCACGCACCACGTGGTTTGTGGTGCGACAGATCGTCGCTTTGCTCTGGCAGTGTTGTAAGCGTCAGCGATGTTACTTTGTTTATGTCCTCCAAGATTACATGCTTGGTCGTTTTGTGCGGGCGATCTCGGAGGCCATGCCTCACTGCCGTTCGTTTTCCGAGCCACCACTTTGCCCCAGGGGCGCTGTAGCGCCAGCGACGTTACATTGCTGCTGAAGCGGCGGTTTGATGAGGGCGGGCATCGGTTGCGCCTGCAGTGCAGGGCGCAAAACTTCATTGAACTGATCGTAAAAATAAGCCTTGGTCCTCTGAGCGAGTTCGTTAAACTGAAATATTGACTGTTCCGAAATTCGTTTAAGTGAAACATTTTTGCATAGAATCTATAAGAAAACTGCCAGAATTTTTAAGAAGTTCGTTATTCCGAAATATTCGATAAACCGACGTTCGTACAACTGACGTTCGTACAACCCTGCCATCTGCTAGCCGCCTGGTTAGCTCAGATGGTAGAGCGGCTGCCCCGGAAAGGCGGTGGTCCCGGGTTCGAGTCTCGGACCAGGACGAATTGTTCAACTTTGAGGCTTTTCTTTCAAGGAACCCATATGGGTTTCCTTTGTAGCAATTGCTACAAACGGGTGGATGTCTGATTTTCCCTTTATTCACTACTGAACATTGCTTGCCCCACATTGTGAATTGCCTATAGTTGCTTTCTTGCTGCATTACTTACTTTATTTCCTTTTGCTAATCCTTATTCACTACTGCACGAAGTGCACGAAAGATGCTGAAAACAAAAACGGCCAAAAGCGTGCTGCTGTGGCAATTGACCCGCGAGTCTCAGAGCCACCCCATGGATGGAGAGACTGTGTTCTGTCGGTCATGCAGGTGAGAAGCAACTGCAATGCTTGGCTCTTTGTGCGCTGAAAATGGGCGGTGTAGTTAAAGTGCATGCTTTTCTAAATGATTTTCTTGCAGTCTATTGAGTTTGTGTATTTGTATGTATCAATGAATAAATGAATGAAATAAATGAATGCTCGTTTCATGTGGTTGTGACTTACAATAACTGGGCCCCTCAGTTCATGTTCATTACATAGCGAGGGTCTCGTCTTTGGAAGCTTTCATGCCTTCAGGCAGCATATGAGGGTTTAGTTGCAGGTGCTTTCTTCCAAGTTCACCTATCACATGATGAACTGAGGTAGAAAGAATGTACATCCACCACCAAGCCGTGAGTGGTGGTGCTGGCAAACACTCCCAGGCTAATGCTCCTAATTCACTTCTAGTGCACATACATAAATACTAGGGGCGTGCAAATACAGTCGCCAACCGATTTTCCAGACTCCAAAAATTCTGACAAGCCCGATTATTCGGTCAGCTTCGCGGCACCGCCATTCTCCCCATAGACCATATTGTATAACTACTGCCGAAAGTTCGGACACGTTGCAACCTCTCGTCTGATTTTTCGGACACTCCTTGAGCCAACTCGATCGAGAGCATTATGCACCGACTATGACTGGCGCATAGTTCGACTTGCTGAACACCATTTTTGTTTTGAACAGAGCCTCCTTCCTGCCCCTCGAAGTGGCGCTACTGGAAATCCCCGCTCATCATCATCGTTTCTGCCTGGTTCGATAGAGTGACTCTACAGCAGTTCCGGTTTCAGCTTAGGAAGCCATATCAAGACAATCCAGCAGCTGATTTGTTTCTTCGCGCACGACGCTGCGAGCAGGCCACGTTTTTCGTTTGTGCGACTCGTGTTGGCACGGTGGTGTTTGCTTTGTGTGCTGTGTCGAGGTTTCGATGATCCAACGCGGCGTACGGAAACATAGTGTCAAGCGTCTAATGGCACCGACAGTGCCCGTGCAGACTTCGCTGGGGAATGCCGGCAAGCGGGTGCCGGGAGGCCTAAGATTTGTCGCCTTCCGATGTGCTCCCTACTGACACGGAAAAT
This sequence comes from Dermacentor andersoni, assembly GCF_023375885.2. Lineage (NCBI taxonomy): Eukaryota > Metazoa > Arthropoda > Arachnida > Ixodida > Ixodidae > Dermacentor > Dermacentor andersoni. Next base: position 149,791,815 of record NC_092819.1, on the reverse strand, counting down.
GTTCTGCGGAGACCTGTGCAGTGGTTGCATTGCGATTCCGGACATCGTCTCATTTGACAGTTTCACAGGTGCTGACACTGCTGTGCTGACATGCGCAGAACTCGACGACGGCGAGATCATTCGTCAGGTTTCTGCTGCACTGCCGGACGATGACTCCGAGTCGGAAGATGGTGCACCATGTGCTACGCTGCCGTCGCATGCGGAGTGTGCACAAACAGTGACTGTGCTTTCAGCCGCCTATAGTGACCGTACAACCCTCTCCGAGATTCATGCTTATCTGATTGCGCGTTAAGGGGGGAGGCTACACTTGAAATACTACTTTTTTATTTGTGGACAGATCTGAACGAAATTTTCACACTTTGTGTATTTTAATATGCAGATTCTAAAAATATAATTAATTTCGCCATAGGATAAGTAGTTTCTGTTATACTCTAAAAGCATTGTATAAGCTGGGTCCTTTGTTTGGAGGAAAATTAGCATCTACACAAAAAAACCCTAACACAGTAATTTGAGTATAAAGACTATCTAGAATGTTCAGGGAGTGCCATAAGGTATTAATTAATGTTCTAGGCTAATCTGAGCAAGAGTTAGAGCTCATCAAAGTTGTGAGAAAAAAACGCCATCTTGACATGTCAAGCATGTGACCCATTTCAAAAACTTTTTGAGAAGAGTACTGCTTTTAAAAGGTGCATATTGCGTACTGCATACATTTCTCTTTCTGGCAAAAAAGAAATTATGCTGATAGCTCAAATAGGACAGAAGTTATTTTACCTCCAAAATTGGAAGTCTGTCAGAATTGCTGTTTTGAGAAATCAAGGAAAAACATTCTGCAATATCTTTATTGAGAACATACCAATAAAATCTCAAGGAAATTCACCAGGGGCATAATCTGGATGCATCCTATCTTTATGCCGCTTTTTGGCTAGCTTCCTTGCGCTCAAAGAGGCTTCTCGCTTCTTGCTGGAGTTAGCACTTCGATGGCAGTCTTTCTCCTTTGCTCGCTGAGATGCAGTGCCAGGAATATTCATGTGTAGCTGCTGTAGAATTGCAGTGGACGCAATCAGGTTCCCAGTGTTGAAGCGTAGGACAGCTTCCCCAACAGCAGCTTGCACAGCAAAGAGAGATGCATGCTGTACCTGTACCTGAGTAATCACTGAGTGAAGGCTCTCATTCGAATTCTGTGTCCTGCCTCGCTGGTATCTCTGGAGCAGGGATTTTTCAGATAGCCGCGTATATACAGGCAGCATTGCTTCTGCCACATGTTCTAGCAAGTTGTAGTGGTGCCTAGGTTCAGGCTCTCCCTTTGCTCTCGCAGCATTGTGACGACAGAACATTGTCAGAACACTGCCGAGTGCCCGTACTCCTTGGCGGGGTGCTTGAAAGCATCACCACTATCTAGCCGCACCCGGGGCACAGCACGAGTGCAAGGAACTCTTGTACGACGGATAAATCCACGATTGCAAATTCAGTTCCGCTGTCGTTGACGTCCTCTCTCGTGTCGACACCCAGCAGCGTGAACTTTCGTTCCATTGCAGACTGCGACGCCAGGCACGTTTTCCGGCGCTCGGCGCTCGCTACTTTCTTCAGTCGTGAAGGAAACGGTGCCTGCACGATCTGTGCCAACACGCGTAACGTGGGCGGACGAAGTGTTGACGCTAGACGTGCCGGTTTGCAGCTCGGAACTCGATCGGGTAGAATGTCCAGGCAGACCGGCAACTCGGCGAGTATGACAGGCCTAGCCGCCTTCCGTCGCGCATTCCACAGCCGCTTGACGCGTAGTAGCCTTGAGACGACGATCTTTTCCAGCCATCCGAGCACCTTATCAAACGTCGTCGCGAAGCAAGCGGCTGAACAAACGTAGACAGCGGCGCGATGAAACCAGAGATAAACAAACGTAGCGAAACGCGAGAGCGGTCGAGCGCGCGCCAAAGAGCGCCGGACCAATAGGAGCGAGGCGCGCGGGGGGTGTGCGCGCTTTGGCCAATCGGCGGCACGGACGCATCCTTCAGAAATGACGCGATAGCGTCGGTTTCCCTTCGCCGACGCCATTTTGAACTGGCGCAAAATGCGCACAATGAAAACAGCTTCAAAACAAGCGCAAGATGGCGGCCATCGGCCACGGCGTTCGCAAATGGCGACGGCGCGAAGTTTGAACATTTTTGACCAGATTTTGCTGATTTCGCGTTCACCCTGGCCCCTTTATGCGCGATTTTTTATTGTTTTCCGATTAAATTTAGCTTCTAGATTTCGCGGAGGGATTCTTGAGTGTATAAACGTAGCGAAAATGCACTTTTCCGAAAATCGACTTTTTTGTGATTTTTTGCCTTTTCAAGACCCGCGTCCCCCCTTAACGGAACAGCGTGCAACGGCGCATTCCCGATTTCTTCAAGCCTACTGCCTAGCCCCAATAAGTGCGTGGAAATAAAGGATTTCATTTTTTTTTCTTAATCTGCTTTTTCGGACACCTGTTTATTCGAACATTTCCGCAGTCCCCATGAGGTCCGAATAAACGGTCAGCGACTGTACAGTTAAATCTCGATATAACTTAAATATAACAAAATTCTCTATATAATGAAGTATTTAACTTTCCATAAGCTCTTGTCCATAGAACACCAACTATTTAGAACCTTAAAGGACACTAAAGGCAAATATTACGTCAAGCTAAAGTGATAGATTAGTGCTCGAAAATCTCTAAGTATATATTATCGCGAACAGAGCGATAATATTGCTCAAGAAATTGAGGAAAATTCAGGACATGGTTAGAGACTCCCCCGGGACATTCAAGTACTTGCTCGATGACGAAAGCACTCCTCAGTTAAATTCTGTCACTAATACTCAACCATTCGTTGCAAAAAACATCCTTGTATAGTATTATAAGACAAAATAAAATGCTACTTGTCCAGTTTCATTTCATTTTCATTTCGCAAGTTTCATTTTCGCTCGACTCCGCGCCACTCACACTTTCGCGTTTCGGAAGTTTCGTCATCGCGTAGTGCTGCGCTGGGTTTTCTGGCTCACAGCAGCGAATCCACCGTTCTGTCTTGGCTCGGTACCGCCGTCTGTCGGGCACCGTTTTACTCATCGATGGCAGCAAAGGGTGGTGATGGCATATGCAATGTCACCACTCCCCCGGTTGGGTGGCGGGAGATTTGAATTTCGAAAAAGGCATTCAGACCCATCAGATGCAATTTCCTCATAAACTAAGTCTTTTCTTGGCACGAAACAAGCGTTGTGAGGTTTCTGGAATGGTACTTAAACAGTCCATGTTTACTTAGTATTTGCCTTTAGTGTCCCTTTTAATATAATGAAGTGTGTCTGCAAGCGTTTTCAATATAACGAAATTTCACTGCTGCCGCAAAGGAATGCCGAGACAATAAATGGAAACTTCCGCTGACGGAGATGGTTAGATGACTGAATTACAAGTGGCTGCTTGCAAACACACCTCTCAAATGCCACTTGACAGTCTTCCCATGTGAGTAAAGGGAAAGAGGGGGAGGGGAGCGAGCTCAGGGTAATGCGATCAAGTGCACATGAGGAGCAGAGTGGGGGTAAGTTGGCACGTGTCTGGATTTCTGGCACACATCTCGCCTGTGGCTGAATGCATAAACAGCCATGCACCCAGCTTTAGAGGTAATCTGCAGTGCGTGCAAAGAGTGGGTGTGTGCCGAGACGGTGTGGCACAATGTAAGCTGTCTTACCACGTGTTTAATATAGGAGGCTGGGTAATCTGAAGTTTCAGTGACCTGTTGGAGCGAGAGGTAGACGAAGCATTCTCTCCCTGCAGCCAGCACTTTTCTTGATAGCTTCGTCTCAGTGCAGGCGATGCTATCAGCCACAGGGGCGGCGTACGTGAAAGTGTGGCATCATCATCATCATCATCAGCCTATTTTATGTCCACTGCAGGACGAAGTCCTCTCCCTGCGATCTCCAATTACCCCAGTAATTTACCCCTGAATTTCATAATTTCATCACCCCACCCAGTCTTCTGCTGTCCTCTTCTGCGCTTCCCTTCTCGTGGCACCCATTCTGTAACCCTAATGGTCCACTGGTTATTTAACCTAGCGTGGCTAGCTTCGCTTAATTCATATCGCCGAGAAGACTTCGTCGGCGTACGTGGCATGAAACCGTATCATTCGTCGTCGACTCCCAAATTTATCAAAATGAATTGTTTTCTCATTAAAACTTGCTTTCTTCAATTGCCCGATAATTCAGAAAATTTTGTGGCCCCTATCCGTGTAGGAAAAATCGATTGGCGACTGTACTTATTTGCATAAAAAAACGAAGTTCAATACAATGAAATTTCGATATAACGAAGCAAATTGCCAATTTTACCGACTTCGTTACATCCTATTTCAGCGGAGTCGACTCGTGTATCAATGGGCAGAAGGGAGAGGGGTATGCGAGGCCGGCGATGCATAGAGCGATGTGACGAAAGCATGCCATGCGGGATGCGCAGCACAAATGCAGGTGTGGTGAAGAGAAGGTGTAAGGCACACTGGAGAATGTGGAGGCTTGAAAGGTTTTCGTTCTTTTTCTTCTGGATTTTGCATTCCTTTCTTTTGCCACAGACACCCAGTACCCAGATTTATTGTTATGGCCAATAACGTGGTATGGGAACATTCTAGTAAACGGTTGATTTCACCATAGAACACACACAAACGTTCACTGTAGTGCAGCTGCTCATTGTTAAATATGACTACTGCTAAGACCAGTAATGCCATTAGTGGGTTCGACTGCAATTCTTTCTGTCTACTTAGAATCTTTGGACGTTTGTCCCCTTAGATTTTTCTTTTTCATGCAACTCAGTTATAACAATTATTGGTTATAACAATGGGATTTTTCTTGGCAATTGAATATTGTTGTAAGTGCGTTCTCAACTGTATACCCATAAATTCGGCATATGCATGTTCCCAGCAACAAAGCTTCACTGCACAGTGGACTACTGTTACTTCGCTCCCAGTCAATTTGACTTTTTGCTTAATTAGAACACATTGTATAGTTCTGCCGAGCATGTGTACGTTGCTAAGGAAAAACAAAAAATGTTTAATTTGAATGTGAAAGCATGTTGCTTTTGTCAATTTGACCCTCAACTCCCACCACTGCCCACAATGGGCACGGCACAGTGGTTACTAAAAAGCTTGAGAATATGAATTCAGCATCCAGTCCTATTGCTTCCCTACAGGCATGAAGCTGCTTTACTTTTCTTTTCATAACTTTTCAGTCTGTGGCTGAGGCAGCGTTTACCATGTTCACTGCGGCAAGAATTTTTTCGAAGTCTCGATTCCTGTGCATGACGGTACACCGGTGGGTCACTTGTCACGTTCCTCTGGTGTGTCGTGACCTACCAGTGAGTCGCAAGGAAGTTGTACTGCTTTGAAATTTCCTCTAACGACGTAGGGGTGGTGCCACGACACATCGAATTAGAAACAAGGTATTTTCCCTCTCCTTTGATTCCTAATAAAGACTTTGCCTGCACACTGCAGGAGGGTCCTGCACAGCAGCACAAGAGCTGTGACTCACCCATGACCCACATTGCAGTGAACACATTAAACAATTCAATGCCCTCCGTCGCATACTGGTTCAGTGTCGTTTTAAGAGCAAGAAGCAATGACAATACTACTTCAAGCAATGAAAAAGATTTCAATTTGTTAATTTTGCCGCCGTTTGTTATTCTGACCAAACACTGCGGATTAGCAGGAGTCGACCGTAGCTGGGGCGTAAGGCACATTCATTACCTGTGCACGGCGAACAGCAGGGCAAGGGCAGCCACTGTCTTTTCACCACCGGACAGATTGCTCATGGGCTGGAAACGTTTGCCGGGCGCCACGCAGTTGTAGTTGAGGCCCTCTAGGTATGGCTCCTCGGGGTTTTCGGGACCTAGGAAGGCCTGGGCACTGGCGTTGTTTGTGAGCGCCTTGTAGATCTCGTCGATGCGGTTGGACACCTGGTCGAAGCAGGCGGTGAACTTGTGGTGGCGCTCTCGCTTGACCTTCTCAAAAGCCATTTTGGCCTTCTTGGCACGCTTGCGCGCATTCTCGAACTCGGTGTCTGTCTCCTTCAGCCGCTCTTTCACGCCATCCAGCCTGCGTACACCCCCGGCATTCTATCATGGATCACTACTAGGAAAACTCGCGGGCTATTGTGACATCACAAAATGTGAAACCCCATGGCCAGACAGCAGAGCTTTATCTTGTCCACAGAAGCATTACCCTTCGTGGAAGACCAGACACGAACTGTAGTAACAATGGTTGTAGCAACATCTTGTGACGCTTTGTCCTAGCACATCGCATTACAAATGTTTACGTGCTGCGTGGGTGCTCTCAACAACAAAAGAAAAGTGGGGTAGGAGGTGGAATGTATGCTAACAAAAGGACCACACGTTGACAATAACAGTGCTGCCGATGCTTTACATTAGCAGCTAAAAAGATCATGGTTAATCACTGCATCATTGCGCAGTGTCCTCTCTGGTTAAACTCCTCACCCCGAGATGGCACCACCAACGTGGCTACTCACATCTATGTCTCCGGTAAACTGGTATTCTATAAGTAGTAATGTGTTTATGGGCAGCCTGAAACGATGCTACAAACACACTAGATAGAACAGAGTATGTTGTATGCTGGTGGCATCTGGCGACGGAGGAGCTGAGAACCCAGCACTGTGGTTGTCATTATGAAATTTTGTACTAAGAATGAAAGGGAAATCTGGTGTTCATGTCTGCTTACGCTGCCAGTATGACAGCCAAGCCACACTGGAGCACGTGCAGTACACTAATTTGTTTAAACTTTGTCCTTTCAGCTTCAAACAACCTTCTCGATGCTAATTTGTCACAGAAAATTCTTCCGTGGCAATGATTAGCCTTGTTTAGCTTCAAATATCTGCCATTCAAATGTTCCCAGTACATTACAGTCAAGAAGGATTGCACTGAATATTAAAAATAGTTATTCATAATGCATGTTTAAATTTATGTGCAGAAGATGGATCAGGTGATAAGATGAATTTAACTGCTTTAAGGAAGAATTTTGCTGAAACACAAAGAGCAGTAACAAACTGTGACGTGCTTTCTCAACTTAATGGAAACTGAAGGGGGTCAGCGCTACTATTAACAGAGCCTACCATTTCTGATGGCAATTGTTGAAGTGAAAGCACCTACACAGCGTGATCCACAAACAGCGGGCATTTGAATAGTGACATAGCAAAGTAACAAGTGGACATAATTCAATTCTTTAGAAGGAAATAACAGTTCACTAAGATGGGACAAAATGGAAAAACACAAACATAACCAATTGAGACTAAAGGACCTTATTAAGCCTTTGCAATAAAAACGAAGACAGCATATGGAAAAAGAACAAACATAAAGACAACATGACCGTTACATGATTAACCATCTCAGAAACTGTCCTTCAGCTGGTAGAGCTCGCCTTTGTTGTCTACCTTTTGTCCCTTCGTCATGCGCTTTCTTGTCTTTGACATTCCACGCGAACGTGAGTGCAACATACTTCTCCATTGCCCGCATGTTGGGCGCCTGGATGCGCTGCAGGTGACTCTGCATGTCGGCTATCTCCTTGTTGAGGCGGTTGCCCTCTCGCTTGACCTCTTCTGGCGTGTCCAACTGCAAAAAAGATGTGCATAAACCATTGAAGATGATTGTCCATGTAGATGAATAGGCCGAACAAACGAAGAATAAATGAGCAGACAAATGTTTTCTTTTCAGAGTTCGACCATCAACCAAACACTAAAAGGATTGAAAGAGCCAAAGAAAGCTAATCACTTAAAGAAAGAAAAAGCACGCAACCCATTGTTTATCCTTCTGCACCGACTCAACATTTTCTTATTATTTTGCGTTAGGTGTTGGGCCAAAATCTTTCAAACAAACAAAAAAAAGATTACTGACAAGCATCACAGTTCTCTAAATGACGTACAATACAGTAGAATCGCATTAATTCAAACTTCAAGTTTCTTTGAGCTGACACTGTGGTACTCTCAAAAATTATGTGTATTTCAATGTGCTAAAACACCCAGTACAGACGGCTCTCGTTACAACGGACCCTGATAATCCGACAAAAAACATCCGTTGTATCTGAAGTCCGCATTCTCCGAGACGCCTCACTTCCGAAACTTTTGATGCGATGTCTAACAACTTTATTGCAAAAGAGTGAGTGACGAACGTCCAAAGTAAAAAACAAACAAAAAAGTCAGTTTTGCCCAAAAGGCAACACACTGATTGCGGTACCAAATTAAGCAAGATAAACGTGGCAGCAGCAAGCGAACTGACCTTTGTGCCATGTCTCGCTTCAACACGAACTAAATGTCGAAAGCACAAGCTACCCGCACTAAAAAGATGGATGGAGGTGTGATGTGCACACTTTGTCCACATCACAGATCACCATCAAGATACAGCGCCCGCGCTGGTGTGCACTTTGTCCACGTCGCAGATAGCTTTCAAGATACGGCGCCCACGCGGGCCAAACTTTGTCCACATCGCAGATAGCTTTCAAGATACGGCGCCCATGCGGGCCAAACTTTGTCCACATCGCAGATTGCTTTCAAGATACGGCGCCGGCGCTTGTGCGCACTTTGTCCGCATCGCAGATCGCTTTCAAGATACGGCGCCCATGCGGGCCAAACTTTGTCCACATCGCAGATTGCTTTCAAGATACGGCGCCGGCGCTTGTGCGCACTTTGTCCACATCGCAGATAGCTTTCAAGATACGGCGCCCATGCGGGCCAAACTTTGTCCACGTCGCAGATTGCTTTCAAGATACGGCGCCGGCGCTTGTGCGCACTTTGTCTGCATCGCAGATCGCTTTCAAGATACGGCGCCCATGCGGGCCAAACTTTGTCCACATCGCAGTTGCTTTCAAGATAGGGCGCCGGTGCTGTTGCGCACTTTGTCCACATCGCAGATCGCTTTCAAAATACGTAGCCCATGCAGGCCAAACTTTGTCCACATCGCAGATCGGTTTCAAGATACGGCACCTGGCTGATGCGCACTTTGTCCACATCGCAGATCACTTTCAAGATACGGTGCCCATGCGGGCCAAACTTTGTCCACACCGCAGATAGCTTTCAAGATAGGGCGCCGGTGCTGTTGCGCACTTTGTCCACATCGCAGATCGCTTTCAAAATACGTAGCCCATGCAGGCCAAACTTTGTCCACATCGCAGATCGGTTTCAAGATACGGCACCTGGCTGATGCGCACTTTGTCCACATCGCAGATCACTTTCAAGATACGGTGCCCATGCGGGCCAAACTTTGTCCACACCGCAGATAGCTTTCAAGATAGGGCGCCGGTGCTGTTGCGCACTTTGTCCACATCGCAGATCGCTTTCAAAATACGTAGCCCATGCAGGCCAAACTTTGTCCACATCGCAGATCGGTTTCAAGATACGGCACCTGGCTGATGCGCACTTTGTCCACATCGCAGATCACTTTCAAGATACGGTGCCCATGCGGGCCAAACTTTGTCCACACCGCAGATAGCTTTCAAGATAGGGCGCCGGTGCTGTTGCGCACTTTGTCCACATCGCAGATCGCTTTCAAAATACGTAGCCCATGCAGGCCAAACTTTGTCCACATCGCAGATCGGTTTCAAGATACGGCACCTGGCTGATGCGCACTTTGTCCACATCGCAGATCACTTTCAAGATACGGTGCCCATGCGGGCCAAACTTTGTCCACACCGCAGATAGCTTTCAAGATACGGCGGCCATGCGGGCCAAACTTTGTCCACATCGCAGATTGCTTTCAAGATACAGCGCCGGCATTGGTGCACACTTTGTCCACATCGCAGATAGGTTTCAAGATACGAGGCCCATGAGGGCCAAACTTTGTCTGCATTGATACGGCGCCGGCACTGGAGCACACTTTGTCCACATCGCAGATAGCTTTCAAGATATGGCGCCCGGCTGGTGTGCACTTTGTCCACATCGTAGATAGCTTTCAGGATACGGTGCCCACGCGGGCCAAACTTTGTCCACGTTGCAGATCACTTTTAAGATACGGCGCCTGCGCTGGCGTGCACTTTGTCCACATCACCGATCGCTTTCCAAGATATGGCAACCATAACAAAATTGGGTAGAAATCTATAATGATGCATGAGTGTAGCAGAATGTGTAATGAGTGAAGTGCTGCAAGCAGTTTACAAATCCAACAATTGTCAATTTAGCAGCTCATCAAAGTTCGGTGTTTACAGTTAGGCTACTAGAGAACATGAACAAAATCGAATAAAAAAATCTGTTAGCAGCACTTGAAGCTTTATGCGTTTACTTCATATAGCAAAAAAAAAAAAAAAATTACAACTGCAGCTGTCCTAGATCTTGAGATAGTGCTGCCACAAACAAGCAGGCTGAGCAAAAAGCTTGTTTTGAGAAGAACTTGGATTAATTTTGAGACAACTTGGATTAAATTAGGATATGCCACTAGCACATGGCCCCCAGTGTGAAACACTTATTATTGCAAAAAACAACAATAATAATAACAGTAATAATAATAATAATAATTTAGTGACGTTTGCCAATTACCAGTGCTCCACGGATTTGGCGCGCAGAGAGATTGTTCACGAGAAACGAGTGGCACGTTTGGCAGCTGCGCATGTGCGGCGAACTCCGCACTGACGCGGTATTACCACAAATCACACGCACGAGATAACTATCTTTATGGCGAGACTTTAGTCATGTTGACCTTTGCCCACTGTCACACTGCCACCACACAACTTGCGCTTTACACAAGACTTAACAGCATTTATAGAATCTAGGCTTACAATAACAAAGTGCATCTCCATCGCATCCGAGCCAGCCATGGCAGTGTCCTCATGAGCGAGAAAATCTCAATTTCGGCTGGTAGCCGGCATTGGAGCAAAGTCTTCCAGTTTTTCTTGAACCTCCTTCACCACCTTCAAGTCGTCAGGCTGCAGTAGTCGTGCTGGAATGCTGCACGAATACAGCCGCTGTCAAAGCTGCGTCCATCTGCTAAGACTATTCCAGAGTCGCAGCGGGCGGCGTTGGCGGTGCTTGGCACGGGTAACAAACTATTGCCGACATCTTCCGAAGCTACAGCGCACTTTCGAAAGCTTAACACACTTCATTTTTTTTCTGTTTGCAGAATTTATGCTTTGTAGCAAACTGAATTTGACATCATTTCACAGCGAGTTTCGCATGCCCGAGCAGCCCAGGCAGACGACGGTGAAAATCCGCCAATGGCAATGGCATGCTTGCACTCATGTGCCTAAGTCGACAAATGGAATCGTGCATCGGGACAACTTTTCGCTGGCTTTTTCTTCATAGCCATTCAGCGGATGGAGTAGCGGTGGCACAAAAGCTAAACAAGACCAAAATGGCTGCGATCGGAAATGTAGAATGGCAACCACGTCGTGGGAAAAGGCCCTTTGTCACATGTTCAACAGTAAAAACACAGCTCGCTGACATGATGTAAAACGCCATTACGACTAAACTATTGATCCAAGATGCCTGAAAACTTTTGAGATCATTCATCAGTTGCTGTAGAATCTTAAAATAACATTTTCAAAAAACTCAAATTTTTTTTTTCACAGACTTTCCTGTCTCTAAGACCCGTGTCCCCCTTAACCAAAATATCGAATTAACTGGTGAAAGTATACTGTATTCAATCAACATATTGTTGCAATCACAGATCACAGGAAGGTAAAGGTTTCAGTTCATCTATGAGCATATATTTATGTATCAAATTATTTTACAGACCTTTTCTGCATTTGACACCTGGGCTTGAATGTCAATCACTAACTTCATGATCATAAAGCAGTATTGATTTGGCTGTGCAACATTCAGTTACCCTTCCTTTGCAATGCATCAGTGACACAAGTACAAAAAAAAAGCCATCCAACTGTCCAGTACCAAACTTGCATTTAGTACTGAACAGAAAAGAAGAGCCACGTGAACAAAGGCCCACCCACCTCAGTCAGTTCATCGGGCAGGACCGAGTAGTCCACCTCAATGTGGCCCTCACGCTCGTACACTTTGGTGATGCTGGCCTGGGAAGCAGCCACTTCATCACCTGCTGCTGAGTCGTCTGTCGGCGCCGTGGCATCCAAGTCCTCGAGGTTCCCGCGCACCAAGCGCAAGGGGATCTGCTCCAGCTTGCACGTCTGAAAGACACTGTGGCGGTCCTGGCGCCGCTGTTCCTGGCGTGCCTCGAGGGCTGTCAGTGCCTTCTGCACACTCGCGATTTCCTTCTGCACGGCCGTTAGCCGCTTGCGGATCTCGCCCATGCTCTCCTCGGTGCCATCCAACTCCTGCTTCTTGCTGATCTTGTTGCTTTTCAGTTTCTCCAGTGCCTGGATGGAATTGTGACAATCCAATAAGCATCACTGACGTCACTGCAAAGGCTGTATTCTCAGCCATAAAGGGTGTAGGTTCAAGCAAGTTAGTAATCCATCTCGGCAAAGTCACAATCGCTCACGACTAGAGATCAGAACATTAGGCAAAATGCCTTTCATTTTTTTTTTATGTCCTTATTGTGCCTACTTAATAAACAAGCACAAATGATGGGTCTAGAAACATCTCAGTGGCACTGTCACGGTGCCTATAAATGCCTATTTGCTAGGGGGTGTGCAAATACTCGAATATCACAGAATCAAATGGAATATATTTCGAATATATTTGGTATATTCAGTGTAGTGCTGCATGCCAAATGTGCCGCGAAGCTCCTCATTTTTGATTCCTTGCAAGTGAGCACCTCACTTCATTGCTCTTGATGCAAAAGGGGTGCCAGTTCACTGCGGAATTACGCAGTGGCTTGAATAAAACAAAAGTGCTGCATAAGGCAATGCTTTTAACCATGCCCATTTCTTTTTCTTACATCTCCATTTTTTTAGATGCCATTTCACAATTTTTGTGGAATCGATATTTGGAGCGAAATTTATAGGGGTGTGCAAATACCGAATAGTAGATTTCGAATCAAATATCGAATACAGTCAAACCTCAACATAACAAACCTTGATGTAAAGAAATTTGCGATGCAACAAGCCATTTTCATTTTTCGATTTTAGTTTCATTGAAAACTGTGTATTCTCTAGATTTAAGGAAGTAATTTCATCACACGGTTTTGATTTAATTAAGTTTTTGGAATTTTCAAACGTACTTGTAGCCTGTACAACCAGTAAATCTAGCAAAGAAACTACAATGTCGGCCAAGGAAATGGTAATTGGCAAGCGTTCTTCTGCAAGGAAAGTTTAAGCCGCAAAAACGCCGTCGAAGCATGCGCACTGGGACACAGTATGCAGGAAACACCAATGCACCATTTGTCGCGTAATAATGGGCATACAGCAGCTCGAAGCACTCGAAGAAACGAGAGCGGACAATTCCTTCTGTGCAAGGGTGGTGGGGAGGAGGTGAGTGCACGGTATCGAGATCAAGCACGGCCTAGAGGGGGGAGCGGCCGGAAAACTAGCGGAAACTAGCGGCCGGAAAACATATACGACCGCAGTCTGCAGCAAGGAACGGCGGCATGTTTCGGTTATCGCCTATTAAAAGCGAGCGCTACGCTTCCGACGGCACCACGCGCTATGATACAGATAGACGAAGATGTTTATTGCAATATGATTGGCAGTGATAGCTGTGAATGCCGTGTGCGACGATCCTGGAGAAGATTTGCTGGTACCTAAATGAGAAAATTATTGTGTGCCGGCATTTTCACATGAGATGGGCGGGCGAGTATTGCGGTGAAGCTGCCGCGGCAGGCAGTTATATACTGTCCTTGATTGCGCACGCCTCTCACATTTTCTTGTTGACATGGGAAATAGCGGCCGGAAAACGTATCATAAGATCGCAGTTTGGTGATGTACTGAACGCTGGTGCCGAAAAATTCTGTTTTCCGGAAACGTATGAACCGGTAAATAATGAGCATAACTCTATTGGGTCATTTTTTGTGTTCTCGGTTGCCAACGTTGGCACCGGGAAAACTTATGTAACAGGGGACGTATCAACGAGGTTCTATTATGCTCTAAAGATGGTGCGAATGCTGTGCCACGTCTTTAGTGGACTGGGAGTGATGCGACGATAAACGACTGGGTTGCTATAGTATGCATTGAATTGCGAGGGCATTTCAAGCCTCTGGCCTCAGGTGGTATGGTGGCGTGTGCTCTGTCGGGGGGAAGAGGAGGCAAGCGCTCGGCTCGGCAGCACTTGGGACTCGGAAAAACAGTCAACAGTCACTCTACCACAGCCACACAGTCAGTGCTCAGGCTTCCCAATTCTAGTATGATGTGAAGATACACACGCAACTCCTGTCAAACTGTCGAAAACAATTAATCAAACATGTCTAATCAATTAAGTTGATTAAATGAAAGGTGGACATTGATGAAGATTAATTGTTCATCGATACTACCAACCCTAGTCTGACAGTGAGGCATGACAGCAACTGACGATGGCGACAGGACAAGGGCACCATAATCACGACAACCGTATGATTACAATACAAAGACAAAGGAAGACTGACGTCGATGGAATGACAAAGGTGGTATGATGAAAATGGCATGACCTTACTGAAGTGATGACAATGATAAAAGGACAGCGTGACTGCGATGACATGACGACAATTGCATGATGACGACGGCATGACCCAAGCCATTTTGACCACTGGGTCAGAGTAGAAGGCCTGATGACGACAGCATGACAAGGGTTGAATGACTATGCCAGCATGCCAGCATCATTATGGTAGTGGGACAATGAATGCATGACAACTGTTTCACAACGATGGTGGCACGACAAGTGTCGGATGACAAAGCTGGAATAACGGTGATGCAACGACCACGACGGCATCACAACCACGAGACCATACCTACTAGCCCAAGCTATTAGAAAACTTGGGCTACTGGGTCGGGGTAGATGGCGTGACGATGACGGCATGATGAAAGTAAGATCATGAGGCTGGAATGACAATAAAACTACCATGACGGAATCACAATGAGGAGCACATCGCTGCGGCCCAAGCAGGTAGACAACTTGAGCCACTGGGTTGGCGTAAGGGGCTACATTAGATAGAGAGATAGGCTCAAAACAACTGAAGTAGACAAAGAATGCTATTCACATTAAGAAATAAAAAAGGTTGATGTGCATCGAATAACGTTGTTGGGAACAACAGGCCATCGTTACGTGCATTTCAAAGCTAGCGGCTGTGAACAACTTTGTTGCCATACCGTGCACTTGCTTTCGTTTGCGAGGTGGTCTGTCGGCTTTCCGAGTGTCACGCGGATGCTGCAAATAGATCTGTATCTTCGGCACCAAATTGTAACTCTAGTCGCCTAAATACCATGAAGAACCGCAAATTAAGCCTAGGCAATATGGCTGTGATGAAAATTTGCTACAGGTCGATGTGGTAACGGGCCGCAAGCTGTCGCAGAATGCAGGTGTCTCATCATGTGATCCGTCCTGAGATCACGTGTGCGCATTAGATTTACGGCTGTTGAAAAAGCATGAAGTTCATAACTGCGTATCCAACATGATCTGCATGCCTATTGGTGGCCAACGGCTCGATCTTCAAACTTGACGAAATACACACTGTTTTTGTTGCCGTTCTATTTGTCTACGATGCATTATCATTTCGATTGGTTGTGTTGACCCGGATGAGCCTCGTGCCGACAGAGGCGGATCTGGCCGACACAACGCCTTTGTGCGAATAGCGGCATGCGGGCACTGTGCGTGCTGACATTGGGCAGAGGTTGGGAAGTGTCCACAGTGACAAAGTCGTCTAGTGCATCAGTTGTAGTGGCCCATCGGCGGCATGCTCAGCGCTCCTTTTGCACCAAAGGCAAAGTGAAACGCTCGCCTGGGTGGAATTGAGCACGAAGGGTTCTGCGGCACACACAACAAGTGGTACTGCGTGGATCTCTCCACTGCATATAGATATTCCATTCATGAATTGAATTATTTGAATCCTTGCTATTCTATACAATTCGGTGATACAGTTAAACCTCGATATAACGAACTTCAATATAATGAAATTCTCAATATAACGAAGTACAGTTAAATCTCGATAATTGAACTCAAAGGGGCCAGAAAATTTGATCGAATTAAAGGGACCCTGAAACAATTTTGACGATTTTGTACAAACAGACTGAGTCATTAGAGTAGGTCCTTCTGATCATTAATTGACGCATATAATACCTGTGTCATACGGGCACATTTGGAAGGCCTTCCAGTCGACGGCCTTCGAAACGCCACAACTCTATCGACTCAATGGAGTTGTCACGCTGCTACACGGCACTTTTGAAAGGCCGCTGAGTGGTTCAGGTGTTTCTCGCAAAATTGTGTGGCGCTGCGGATCTTTATTTTTGTTTTCATGTCACGATAAGTTAAACAACATTAAAACTACTTAAAAGCAGTATAATTTCTTTCATGTTTGTTTATACATTTAAAAAAATTGTTTATGCATTGCCATACATATATGTTTAGTTTTTAAGTTTTTGAGTAGTGAAACTGCGGCAACGTTTGCGGCGCTGCACGTCGCTGTTGTGGAGAATACGTGCAGTTCGCACATATCAAGTGGCAAAAATACTTTATTGAATCATTAATAACACTCATATATAGTATTTTAGAGCATTTTGGTTTGATTTGTTCTTTCTAACCGTGAGTACGAGCACTCTGTGAACGAGAGGGCATGTTCGCGCTGTTTCCGTTTCCGTTGCTCAAAGGCCATCGAGATTTCGATAGAGTTGTAAGGTGCTCCGTTGACTCAATAGTCTATTGACTCGGCGGCCTTCGAAACCGCCTGTGTAGCAGCTCAAACTTGAGTTTTGAGTCAACTGACTATCGGTTGGAAGGCCTTTCAAACGCCCGTGTGGCACGGGTATAAGTGCTCCGCGTAAAGCGTGTAATTTAATATAAGGTTTTAAAAATGTACATCGCTGCCGATCGCAGCACACTGCTCGGCGGAATTTTCAGCAGCCCCTACTCATATGACGTAACTCACCCAATTGATGTCAATTGATAGAAAGAGAATGCACAAGAACAATTTCATACTACACTTAAGCACTTCTGGCACACAGCAAGCATCGTCTGCTTGTGTTAGAATGCGCTCCATTTTGATGAGAGCTCCGCGGTCAGAGTCAGTCTCGGTCTTTTCGCGAGCACTATGATTTGACTTTGTTGCGTTGTGGACTGCAAACGTAGCGACAGGCAATATGTCAGGCTGCGACACCGTGTCCTTCTGCAAGGCAGCAGACTGCCACTATTTGATCAGCGCCAGGATTTGCGTGTTTACGGCCGTCACTTTACACCGGAAAATTACTAATGCAATAGCGCTTCGCTAGTCCGGTATTAGGCTAAACGCAAGCGCAAGGGAACAGCGCCTGGCCGTACGACCGTGTCGTTCACGGGATGACCAGAAGCGCAAATGTGAATGATCTGCACAGAGCTCAACCACGCACAGTAGCAGCAACGAAATGTATTCTTCTTTGCTGCTAGTGTAAATTTTTTGCAGGAGTATAATCGTTAACACATTGTTTTTGTAAATGTTTAAAATGTTTTACACTTGGTTAAGGCAATATTAACTCTTTGTTTGGCTGGTTAAGCTCTGAGCCAACGGGTGGCTGGACCGTGGAGACCGATCAGGCAGCTCACGTACGTCTACGCTAAAGTTCCTTCATCAGCTTGAGTTTATGCCTCCACTGTTTCGTCGAAACACATAGCTAGCCTGTGGTTACTGGAATACCAGACAAGTTCGGCGCTGCGACAGAATCGTCGCAACGCATGCTGCTTCGATAGCTCCCGCATGGGGTCGACTGCCGAGCAGCTGGCGGAGAGCTTGGAGAGGCTTCGCGCGCTCGCTCTTAGAGAACCAGAGGTCGAAGACATGACGTGCCATCATGACGCAGAGCCAGTGAAGGCGGAGCTTAGCCCCGATCACTCAGCGAACGAGTTGAGGAGAAAATGCATGACTATGGAGGAGGGTAACTTGTAATCGTCCGTAGCCCTCTTAATATGATATGTTTCACACAAATTGTGGTGTGAATGATTAACTTTAGCTGTACCCTACGCATCTACAAAATTTGTCCGAACCGTTTCAGGCACCCTTTAACAGAAGGACTTGTTTTTGAAGTATTCGTGCACTGTAGCACGATGCACGAATGGTGCGGGTCATGAAGTATCACGGCATGCAAGGACAGCGTGAGCGAGTACCAAAAAACTGCCCACCACGGCCAACGCTCTCAGACCAGCGGGGCATGTGGCATTGGTGCCGGCACAGAGACCGTCGAAGATGAGGGAGATTAGAGGGAGCACCAGCGTCTGCTTGCAAACACACCTCTCAAATCGAACGCGGCACGACAAGAGCGACCACGGCAGAGAAGCCGCATCATGTTCTATATAAAGTCCAAGTGCGATAAGATCCTATCGCAGCCCACACACTTTGTGCTTTAGGTGCGAGTGGAAGTGTGTGAGGGTGAGACAAGATGGTGGCTTCACGAGTGCCACCTTCCTGTGCAAAGTGCGCGCAAAGGGGCAGCGTTGGGGTAAGTTGGCGCACGTCTGGATTTCTGGCATGTGTTTTGGCCGTGGCTGTGCATGGCTGTAAGTGCAGCTGAGCACATACGCAACCGCACACCCTGCTTTAGAGGTAATCTGCAGCGTGTGCAAAGAGTGAGCATGTGCCAAGACGGCGAGGCACAGTGTAAGCTGTCTTCGTAACCTCGAGTTTCAGTGACCCGTTGGAGCAAGAGGCAGACGAAGCACGCGCTCCCCACTGCCAGTGCTCTTCATTACAGCGCAGTCTCAGTGCAGATGACGCTATCAGCTACGGGAGCAGAGTGCATGCGAAAGCGTGGCTGGCTTCACTTAGTTCCTGCCACTGATGTGAAGATACTGTTGACATGGCACGAAACCATATTATTCGTCGCCAACTCCCAAATTCATCGAAATAAATTGTTTTCTTATTCAAATTTGTTATTTTTTTATTGCCCAATCATTCGGAAAGTTCTATGGCCCTTTTTCTTGTAAGTAAAATTGATTGGCGACTGTACTTATTTGCATAAAAGGTAGGATTTCAATACAACGAAATTTTGATATAACGAAGCAAATTGCCGATTTTACCTACTTCGTTAATCGAGATTTAACTGTATTCAATATTCGCACACATCTAGAATTCTGTCAATTCTGTTACACAACATTCTGGTAAGATGGACAGGTTCTTTGGTCCTTTACAGTTAGTCCTAATGGGCGCCTGCTGTGTTACTGCTGTGTTACCTGAAGCTACCATAGTCTTCACTGTTCATCAAAAGGCGAACAGTGATCCTTATCTAAGGTGGGCTCTACATTCTCTACTAGCAAGGTGGCTTACCTCCCCCCCCTTTTTTTTTTTCAATGAGCAAACAGACACAGTACAGAGGCTGTACTAGTCATGAACATGAGCAGATTACACTCTCTCCAGATCTTGCACCTATGGCGCGAGGAAAAGGACAACAAAGGTCAGTGCTGAACTCTTGCACTCGCACGTGTCCGCAGAACAAAGAGATTGGGTACTTCCTTCCTGGCCTCCACAATGTTCTGATGTGTCTTATGCAACCCCAAAACCCATAATCAACCAATGGTCACTGTGCTAATGAACAAAAGTAACTCCCGCATTCAACCTGAATGCGTTACAGGCTGCGTCACACGACTCCATTTTTCAGCATGTCACTGCTGTTTCAGCGAAAGCGGAAGACAACAAACAAGAACATTCGTGGCTGTGCACTCCACCTGCATTTGCTCGTCGATGGAGTGCATCTGGGCCTGTTCGGCCTGCTTCAGGTTCTCCAGCTCCTTCTCGTCGTCCTCGACTGTTTTCTTCCACTTGCGCACGTTCTCTCCCGTGTCCTTGGAGCGCTCATATTCAAGCCGGTTGACAATGCGGCTCTTCTGGTTCTCAAACTCGAGTCGCTTGCGGTCACGCTCCTGGGTGGCGCGCAGCTCTCGCTCTTCATACTGCCGAATGTTGTCGACACCAATGCTGGCACAGAAGTCGGCGAACACGCGGTCCTCAATGCCGTTCTGTGCCTCCTTGAGCTCGTCCACCTGCAGAGCAGAGAGAACGGCCCCATCACTTTTGATGCAACCATAGTTTCTAAAATGTTATGGAGTGGCATGTGATGTAGTTGTCACTACGAGGCACCGAGGTGGCAGTGAGTTGATGTTGAAACTCGTGAAAACAAGTAATGGGATTCAGGTATAAAAAAAAAAAGGAAGACAGTCATATTCTGCTATTTCACACTGTCATAACAATACTGACGCTTAGGCTCAAAATTCAGGCAAAGGATACTTAGCTTTCATTTTCTTTACTATTAATTAACCTTTTTCTAACGTATGAAAACAGAATTTTGAAAGGATACCTTATCAAACAAAACTGGTTTAATGTTGCCTCTTGGCATACCTTTCAAACATGATGGATACATTGTATGACACTTTGTATTAGACCTCTGCTAATGTCCTAGAAGAAAATGCTATGAGATAGATTCTGTTTATGCAGGCAGTGCCACTACCATGTGGCCATGTGATTGATTCCTTAATTTTTTTTTTTTTTCCCAACAGTAAAGATGGGTGTAATTTTTCCAAGTCCACTGAGAAGTAAAAAATTTAGGTGTTTTATGATGCTGTCTGGCTTTAAGGATGCAGAGGATGTAAGAAACGTGCTAAAAAAATTTTGGGCAAATAACACTAATAAGCAGTTGAAGAGCACAACTCAGTCAATGCCATCAGACGAGACATGCAACTGACGGTAGCTTGATTTATGTGTGCTGTCTAGTGGTGCTAGGGCCAAAGGGCACCACACAAACCTGCATTATTCGTGATGACATAATAGATGACAAAAAAAGGTAATGATTGATCACTGCGAAATGCTGAATATCTGTTGACTGCACTTTCATTCACCAAAAGTATGCAAACTAGTACTAGCTGCTGTAAATATTACAGCAAAAAACTTTCACCAGGTGGCTTGGCTACAAATTATCTGTCAAACGTGATTACCTTTTAGAAACCCAATCAAAGCTTTCTATAAGAATACTGTGGTTTGTAGATACAGGAGGACTGGCTTTCTATAAGCAGGTGAAGCTAGAAAATGGGATGGAGTTATGAGATTAGGCTGTGGATGTAGAGTAGCTGCAGACGCAGAAAAAACAAGAGACCTTTAAAAATTCAATTTAATTTTGGAGTTTAATGTGCCAAAGCTGCACACTGGGTTATGAAGGACACTTAGTGGAGGTCTCCAAATTAATTTTCACAGCCCCGTGTTCTTCAATGTGCACCTAATTCTAAGCATAGAAGTGTTTTTGCATTCTACCCCCATCGGCTGTACTCAGTCGCAGAATGCTGTAGCCAATAAACCACAGCAGTGGGTGAAGAGAATTTCTTTGCAGAGGCGCTTATCTAAGGGGGGGTTGACTTATGAGGCAGGCTGTTGCGACAATGATAAAAAAACAATGGTCCATCTGCTGGCCGCCCAGCCAATCACCGACCTGCGACTCCTTGGTCCGCATCTCCTCCTCCAGCTTCTTCAGTAGCGGCTCTTGTCGGCTCAGCTCCTGCTCGAGGCGCGCAATCTCCCGTTCCAGGTTGGCCATGCTCTTGTTGCGGATGTTGTCACGGTCCGTCACGGAGTAGCGCACACGCGTCTCCAGGCCCCGAATCTGCGACTGCAGTGTTGTCAGGTCCGACTCCTTGCGGGTGCGCTTCATCATCTCCTTCAGCTCCTCCGTCAGTTTCTCCTTGCGCGCCTTGAGCGTGTGGAAAGCCTTGTCGTCCCAGCGGCGCGCCCGCTTCGCCAAGTCTGTGCTACCGCCCGAGATGAAGCCATTCTTCTGATAGTATGTTCCGTCCAGCGCAACTGCGTCGTACCTGGAAGCCACACTGTTATTTGTGTTGGCCGTGCAGAAGAGACAAAAATCCATGTTAGCAAGAACACCCTCTCGCTCGGCTGCTTGCCGAAGCCCACACAGTCAAAACGTTTTTAAAGTAATGCTTTTTTTGCCCCTTGCTCGCACTTGGTGGGTGCTGCCTTGCCAAGCACACAACTTAGGCAGGTACGTGCCATTGGGCGCGAATAGACAAACACTGCATTGCATTTGTGTCATTAGTATTAAATTTTTGTATACTTAACTAAATGTGCAACCATATTGTGCAAATATTTCCATTATTAGCACTACGTTTTAGTAACGTTGCTTTGACATCTTCAAAAACATCAAAGAAAGCTTCACTTAACAGCGGTTCCTATGTAAGTACTATAGGATCCACCAGTTCCCATAAGTGTGGGATCGACCGAACTATAATTTGGAATAAAATTTTAAGGTAAGCAAGGAAACCTAAGTGCGATACTAAGATGAACACTACATTACACTAAATTAACATACTATTAATTCAAAACACTCCTTGCATTTCCTCGATTGACAAAGAAAGCTTATTACTGGAAGAAATGCACACATCTCAAGTGGCATCACCACCTGCCTCAATTTCTTACGTTTATCCCGATATGCCAAGCCTCTTCCCATGATACAAACTTGTTCACTTTCATTTCTCCTTTCATTATCTTCTGCATTTCAACTTTAACCACAGCTAATTAATCCTATGCTTTCCTTAGCTTCATTGCCTGTCGACTTTATATGTCTGCAAAAGGTGAATATAAAATACTTATGTCAAACTGATAAAAATGAACACACTTATAGCACTCATCAATGCTTCAGGACTAATTTGCAAAACACAGAACACTTCTAGCTTAAAGGGAAGCTGAAAGGTTTTCCAGAAAAAATGAGTGAAGAGCTGTATGTAATGGTTTTCAACCCTCCGAATTCGAATATCGCATCGAAATTGAGTGAAAGAAAGCGCAAATAGATTTTATTTAGACGAAAAGTGCAGCAGCAGACTCGGGGAAGCTCGCGTGCCTCGTTTCCACCTGTGATAGGTCGGGCATCTCGTGACGTCAACAATAGTGTTCGCCCGGACCGACCGCTGCGGCTACACATGAAGCACGGTGCAAGGTGGTTCGCGCTGTTGTTTTGCTGAGACGGTAATGGTAAATTTCGAGAGCTTGCGTTTCTCTGAGGAGTTCGGCGTGGCTCCCTACATGCATATGCCAGCTCCCTGCAGGAGCCGACCTCTCGAAGCAAAAGATGCTGGTAGCAAGCGGTGCTTTCGACGTGAACGCAAGCGAAGTGTTAGAAATGTTCTTTGGCGATTATGTTTTTTGCAAAGCTGTATTCATCGATCCAGTGAGTTCGTTTCTGGAGAAACAACTGTACTGTTATGTTCCTGCATGCCTCCTCATGGAACATAAGCGGGGATGCGATCGTCGGCATTTGTGTGCTGCCCCAAAGCTGTCGGGAATCTACATAGACGGTTTACATGCGGGAAAACTTTTCCGGCTCTTGTAGCACGTGTAGTGACCTTGATCAGCGCGCCATCCGCACGCTACTCGTAACCGAAGCCGTAAAGGCGACGGATTCCGTCGGCTACACGAGACGGCTGGTTTCTCTCTGTGCGCGAGAGAAGGCGGAGCGCAGCGTCCTGGCGTGCGCCGGCTTTCAAACACATGCAAACTTTACACTTGCACTGCGTTGTGGTAGCTGCATGTAGGCTGTCTCACAACACACGTGCGAATAGAAAATTAACGGCAGTTTGCGACGAAACCTACGTCAAGGGTGGGAGATAAACATGCACCTTCCGTTCAGCGTGCTAACACGAAGGAGCTAACAGTAAATCGAAATCCACGTTTGGACGAGTTCGTGTATTCATAAGGTCTTCCAAGACCAGTTACCATCCGTCCGCCCGCACCCGTCCCGTCTTGTGGCAATTTTAACCGGCGATTACGTCGCTCATAAGTGAAAAATCCCCCCCGAAATTTTACCTGCATGGTTTATAAGGTTCCCGCATCCGTATATGAGCGTCCTATTGAATTCGACAGGCTCTTCAGCTTCCCTTTAATTATATGCAATATAGTGAGTGACAGCAACTGCTTGAAAATTTAAAGCTGAGAGAACATTGCACAGTATTATTTGACAGAATCATTGCAACAAAGCCTTAGAGAGGCTAAAACCTGTGAGGACAGCAGTCCCTTTATTAGTGAGGTCACGTTCCTTTTAAATTTTCACGCAATCCTTAGCATTTTAGCAGTATCATGCAGCTTGTCAGCTGTTTTCAAATTCCTTACAATCTTATCTGCAGCCAACAATCACACACGAGCGTGACCGTCACAATCACAGGATTGTATGCATGTAGGTTGGTCGTGTTGCGTCAAGATGGGCATTGTTCACTTTCATGGGTAGGTAGCCTTATCTCTGCATCCCAGGCTTTCACTAATCTACCACAACCGGTGACAGAAACTTACCTGCCTTTGCACCCGTCATATCGCAAAACATTACACAATAGCTTTGCAGCTGCAAAGAAAAGTAAACATATCTTCTTATCTTGAGCAAATCATGCCCCGATTACGATCAGGAAGCAGCTAGGATGGAGTAACTAAAGAAATACAAGATAACCAGGCAGATCTTGAAACATGTCTCGGAAACACTCAAAATGCGCAGCTCATTGCCGTCGAAATGCTTGCAAAACAAGCGCAACAATGATTCAAACCTGCGCAGCTAATAGCATTCCACACATGCCATGTGATTGCAGTAACGGATCATGACACTTCTTGCAATAACTTTTTTGGCTTTTATTTTTGCATGCAGAAATATGGTGCTGTGTGGTACTGAGGCTATCTTATGCTCCGATCTCTCCAGTTTACGGTGATACCAAGATGGTGCCGCTACGTGAACAGAAAGCCGTGTAATCGGTAGTGCAATGCCACCGACCGACACCGGATTTGCTAACAGTTTTTGATGACAGCACACCAAGGAAGTGCTGTTTTCGCGATTTCTACCGCATATTTTATTATACAGTTGACTTCCACAAATTCAATCATGACGAATGCGGCGAAATGGATTGAATTGTTCGGGGGTCGAATTAAACAAGATGCAGAAAGAACACCAAGACACACCGCTGATTAATATGGCAGTATTTTTCCGATTCTAACATGCCCCCGATTCAAGCGCACGACAACTTCCTATGTGCCGAAGGTAGAAAACTAATGTAAAAATGAACTTAAAGCTTCTAAACAAAGTATAAATCTAGTGTGCACCGGATTTTATAGCAAGAAAAACGCGCAAAGGCCTAACGTGTGTTGCATAACAGCGGCCGGTTTCCTAAGATCAGCTTCGCCACAATACATAAGTGTCATGCAGTAAAGCATACAAATGCCAAGAGAGCGGTTGGCACTGTGTCCAACTGCCCCATGGAGGCAAATTTCAGCCAAATTTTCTTGAAAAAGAAACGTGTGTGCTAGAACAGAGTAGATGCCAAAATCAGACATTGTGAGCTTGAGTTATTGATTGAAAATCTTCCTTGGGCAGGCCAAAAGTGAGCATTTTCGATGGGAGATCGACGTGTTCAACATATTCAATGTCCCATAAGATCCGCCGAGACAGACGCACTAAAGGGGTCGCCATTAGGGTCACTGTAAGAGTGAGGTGCGTGGCTGGCTGGTCAAGTTTGGATTATCCAGCAAAGGCAAATTTTAAGATGGAAAGAACGATAGTTTGGGCTCATAGAAATGCATGGGCGCTAGCTGGGACCTTTAGGCAGGATTGAATTAAACAAAAAATCACATTAGCCGGAGTTCAGTTAACAGAAGTCTACAGTAACATGTCACGAAGGGATAAAAGAAGGTCCAAGGATCGTAAAAAAAAATTAATAAATTGTAAAGTAAAAAAAGTTTGACCAAGTTGGCCATTTCAATTGTCGCTTCCCCACAGTGAAAAGTGGCTACTGTCACAAAGCATAGTCTGTGTCCTTCAATTACAGTAGAAATCGTTCATACTTTTGGAAAAGACGCTGTAAAACAGATAGGTGAAGATACTTATCACAAGAGGTTTGGCCGCGATAGCTGTGAATGCAGCATGCGACGAACCAGGTGGAGATTTGCTGGTACCGGGATAAGAAACTGTGCATGCCATTGTTTTCACAAGAGACAGGCGGCTATATACTGTTCTCGATCGCATGCACCTCACGCCTTTTCTTGTTCACAAGGGATCCAGCGGCCAGAAAACATATCACAAGATCACAGTTTGGTGACGTACTGAAAGTTGGTGCTGAAAAATCGAGTTTTCCAGAAACGTATGAATTGGTAAAAAATGAACATAACTCTACTGGGTCACTTTTTGTGCTCTTGATTGCGAACGTTGGTGCCGAGAAAACGTACGTAACGGCAACGTACCAACGAGATTCTACTGTATATGCACAACATAATTATACCCACATGCATGCGCTGTCTTGAGTCGCAATACAAGCGCCTAAACGTTAATAACTGTACTGGCAGCCAAGCAGAGCTATTTATGACATTTCAGAGGCAATTTAGGACCTCCTTCGCTGTTAAAAACTTCCCCAGCTGTCAGGTTTCTTTCCTGCCGTCCGTTGAAGAACACATCTACAGGGTTCTACTGCAACACTAATATTTACCAGTGTTTGAGTTCAGCGTAGGCAGCCAATGCTTACCTCTTGTTGTCTCCGAGGTCATAGGCCACACGACTAGCATCATCAGCTGTCTCGCAGACCAAGGCATTATTGGTGGCGTACAGCACAGCCCGTTTAATGGCTGGAGGGTCGTACTGTAGCACATCGTACAGCAGCTTCACATTCTTGGGATTCGTAATGGATCTGCAATGGCAACACCAATAAAAGCCACTTACAGTAAAGCATTGTTAATTCGACCCTCATTAATTCAGGCAATCGGATAATTGGCACTCGTCCTTTGGTCCTGGCAGATATACGTATTATTTGATGCAATGAAATTCTCGTGAATTTGAAAGTATTTGGCTGCAGATCGGTTAATTCGGACAACTCTCGAAGCTTGGCGAGTGACGGAGCTCCGCAAAAGAAGAAAAATGGCAGCGTTTATCGAAACTAAGTGGCAGAGTCCACATCGCCGTAGTCATCAGTGAAAATTGTACATGAATGAGAGTAACACCAGAAAGCTTCGTGCCCATTTGTGCCTTTAAAAGCCTTTAGTCTTGCGTTTACAGCCGCACATAGCACCATGCTGGCCATGTGCCTTTGTGACTGCATAGTTGCCATACATGGTTCGTTGATATTGGCCATGGTTTCGTCCGTGGCGGTTGCGGCAAACAGTAATTTCATTTTGATAAGCTTTCGATATGAGCACCAGCTACATCGTGATGGACCGTGAGCACTAATCAGCCGTGAGATGATGAGAATTACAGCTTGCGTACTGCTCTTGTGCAAAATAGATAGAGGATTGGCTCATTCACTCAGTAAGTAAAAGCGTGTTGATGTAGTAAGCATTTGCACATTGTTTTCTTGATACCCTCAATAATTCGACATTCGGTTAATTCAGACATTTTTTCAATTCGTGAAATCCAACTTAACGAGGTTTTACTAAACCTCACTTATAGTCACTGACCAATCTTAAAAAACAAGTTTTCTTTGTTTCCTCACCCACTTTGCATAAAAGGCTGCCCGGCCAAGTAAACTCGGTCGAACATTGAGCATAATCAAAGGTGGTGACATATTGGGCCAATCCTGATACCAGTGCATGATGTGTGCCCTTACGAGCGCTTTAATGTAGTCTTTAATGCGGGTCGATTCCGGATACTATACAATGTCACGGCTTTCGTGGGTCTCAAACCATTAACCAGTAGGGTTAACGAATAAGTCACCCAACACCAAACCTCAGCAGGTCTACAAGAAAGTCTGTCGCTTGACTTTGATAATCATCCTCTCATGGTTTCTGCCCAATTTACTGGACCTGCTTAGTCATAGTGTTTTTCATGGTACTAGCACTGCCACATGCCAGAGCCATAGAACACTACACAATGTTCGGCATACCTGAGACGTTCCTTGAGCGGCTTGGCATCAATGTAGTCAAGCGGCAGGAACGTCTCGGCCTCGAGCATCTGCTCCTTCAGGTACTTGATGCAGGCACGGCCAGTCTTCTCCGAGTCAACCACAATGGCCTCCATGTTCTTGCCAAGCACCTTGGTGATGGCCACGTTGTACTTCTTGTGGATGGGCTGGCACATATTGACCAGACGATCGTACACGCCCGGGTACAGCTGCTTGAAGTGGTCCACTATCTCGGCCTTCTTACGGCGGCGAGAGTCCTCGTGCTTGTCCACCTTGGCGTCGCCCAGCTCGTTCATGAGGGCCTCGAGCTCGCGGTTGATCTCCGACACGCGGCCCTTGGCAGCAGCCACATCCTGCGACACCTCCTGCTCCTGGCGCCGCAGCTCCTCGAGGCTAGCTTCACTCGACCGGATCTGCTCGGCCAGCTTGTCAACTCTCCGCACGTTCTCGTCGAGTTCGGCCTTCTTTTGCTTGAGCTTAGCCTGTGTCTCATTGCGCTTGCGCAGCTCGTTGTCGTGCCGGTCCTGATCCGACTTGTGCTCGCGCCGGACCGAGTCTAGGTTCTGCAGGTGCAGCGACGCCTGCCGGCCGGCCTCCTCTTTTAGACGGTGGTACTCGCGAACCTGCGATGACAGCGCAGCCAGCTCAATCTACATCCATTAAAGTCACATGATGCAATCAAATTACATGAATCAAGGGAAGTGACATGTCCAGTGCATTGCGAGGCCCTGGTGGAGACGGTCACATCTGGTATTCCTGCTGTGAAGCAGCCAGCATAACAAGTTTGTCCTGTATTGCAATAGGCGCACTATAGAGACAATCTACCGAATGTCTGGGCTACGTGTTGCTGGATCGTGCATGATATGCCTCATATGATAACGAACATGAACTAGGGTGGCGCAAGAGGTGACTGCGTGAATGCACTGTGCACAAAGTGAACACATGGCAACACTTAGCCAGAGCCGAGTTGGGCGGCACCAATGACAACTATGCAGAGAACCCCATGCGCTGTGCAATTCCCTCATAATGTGCACACCTCCTCCTCCGCACTTTCAGACAGCGTGTAAACACTTGCTTTCAACACAGCTGTTCTCCATGGTCATTCAGACCTAGCTAATGATGAGTGGTCAAAGACAGCTTACAATCGTGGCATGAACGCTACATTCGAGCCCACATATAATGGCCCCACTTGAGAAAAACTTCCGCTTAAAACGAACTGAGCCATGCGACCGTCAAACTATACATTACAGTAAAACCTCGTTAATTCGAACTCGGTTAATTCGAAATCCCGTATAATTCAAAGGTGAATTTCTGCGATCCTGTGTTTTCCAATGGAAATTTGACTGGATAATTCAAACCGGCAGCCTAGGCCAACCCGGTTAATTCAAAGATTTGGAGTGCTAAGCGGCAATTCCCGATCCCCATTTCACCGCAAACCCGACGAAACGATGGCACGCCCCGCGCACCGTCGAAACGCGCATCTGCAGATAAGACATGCTTCACTGACACGCAGCGGGCATACCGGTTTTTGTCACATGCTCTCGTCCCCTACTCCGCAGGCTCCTCACAGTCGCAGCGGTCACAGCATCAGCGCGTGTTCCGTGCTGCTGCCACTGGCTGCCGTTCACCCATTCTCTCTCTGTGCCTGAGGCGAGGTGTGTGCGCGCAACGCCGGTGTGCGCTGTTTCTTTGTGTGCCGTGGTTAGGGGTGTTGTAGCTAGCGTGGCGCTCTTTCTTTTTTTTTTGAACTGTGCAGAAGTGCTAGTGAGAGAAGATGCCAAAGTATAAGACTAACGCTGCAGCAGAAGTTTTGCTTGATCCAAGAAGCAGGTAAGAACACATGTTCCAAGAATGAGTTGGCTGAAAGGCACAGCGTGCCCCCTCTCGACGTTGTCCACAATATTGAAGAACAAGTCGAAGGTACTGGAGGCCTACAGCAACATATATTGTTTGAAGTGGTCGCAAGTACGGGCTCCCACGTACCAAGATGTGGGATCAGTTTTACTTCGCTGGCTGCAGAAAGCAAACGCAGCTCACCTTCCCATCAATGAAACAATACTGTGGGAGAAGGCCAATGACTTGGCTTAACAACTTGGGCACGAAGAGTTCAAGTGTAGCAATGGATGATTCAGCCTAAAACGGCTGAACCATCCAAGCTCGCAATAATTTGACCTTCGTAGCCGTCTGTGGCGAGAGCAGCAGCGCAAACGAGAGCATCATCGATGACTGGAAGAAACACACGTTGGCTCCGTTGCTTAGCGAGTACGGTGCAGACGAGGTGTACAATCTTGACGAGGCAGCCCTTTTTTACAAGATGCTGCCCACGAAAACGTTCACAGCGAAGGACACTGTGGTCAAGGGTCGAAAGCAGGGCAAAGAAAGAATTACCGTTTAGTTCGGTACGAACATGTGCAGTAAACACAAGCTGCCGCTACTCGTAGTTGGAAAGAGTGGGAAGCCTCGCTGCTTTAAAAATGCACGGCTGCCGCCAAGCGATGACTGGGTCACAGGCGCAATGTTTGAAGATTACGTTCAGCAGCTTGACTGCAAGTTCGCGGCCACAGGCAGGAATGCACTCTTCATTGTTGATAATTGCCCGGCGCATGGTGACATCTCACACCTGAAAGCTATCAGGATGGTATTTCTTCCTCCGAAAACCACGTCGATCTCACAGCCAATGGACCAAGGCATCATTCACCATACGAGGAAGATTTACCACCACCACCTGCTCAAGCGCATGCTCCTTTGCTACGACAATGGCAAGGAGTAATCCATCGACCTCCCCGGGGCCATATGTCTTATTGTGAATGCATGGAAGCAGGTGGAACCCACTTTGATCATGTGGTGTTTTGA
This sequence comes from Dermacentor andersoni, assembly GCF_023375885.2. Classification (NCBI taxonomy): domain Eukaryota; kingdom Metazoa; phylum Arthropoda; class Arachnida; order Ixodida; family Ixodidae; genus Dermacentor; species Dermacentor andersoni. Next base: position 149,761,074 of record NC_092819.1, on the reverse strand, counting down.
ACATGCTGGCTTTTCGAAGGAAAGCACCGTCGATGCTGATGCTGACTATTCATGTGCGCTTGATGAAGAAGGAGCCGAGTATTGCGACCGCATCAATGCACTCTGCGCAGAGGATAGCGAATCCAGTGCAGTCTGGTTCGCCGAGTATCTGAACTTTGAAAATGATCAACAAACGTGCTACTCAGACTTGGAAAGTGAAGCTACCGCTGATGCGACCATGTGCGATGACAGAGACGACGACGACGCTAACGGGCCCTCCCGAACACCCGCTCTCGGGGAAGTTATCGCATCGCTGAACGTTATCCGCAGTTTTGTTGAGTGCTACAGTGGAAATTCTCAAATGCTGCACTAGTTGCCCAACTAGAAAACACGACCCTTGGAGCCTCGAACTATAGGACGCGGCAAACCAGCATCTCTGATTACTTTAAGTCATCCAAAGATCGACAAATAAAGGTAGCACATTCCTGCAGCGAAATTTTTTGCCTGGGTTGCATTTTTTTGTGTGTTTGGTTAACTCGAAAACCTGCTTAATTCGAAGATTTCTTGCGGTCCCGATGACTTCGAATTAACGAGGTTTTACTGTATTTTAATGGCATAAAATTGTATGTATAACAAACATCTTAGAGCCCTGCCGATCAGTTACAGTGAACGAACGGCGTAAACCCACCGCCGCAATGCAAAATAAGACCTCCAACCCCTTTGCGCATGCAGTCTGTTTTCCCAAGCCTCCTCCGAGGCAAACTATGCATCTCGTGCCCCTCTACCCTCTCCCCGCCGTCACGCGCTGCCCAAGGATGTCTGCGTGTGGCTTCCAAGATCGCCCGTCCTCTCAACTCCCCTCTCCTCTCCTCATTCTTTGTTGCACTCCCTCACTGTCTTGGCGCGCACTCTACGGTGTCAGAAGTTTTGTTTTCTGGCCTTTACCGCGAAGCAGGCATCTCCACACTAGTCTCCATGCTTCCTTGCTTCTGCGCTTCATTCTAGTCGGGCCTGAGTTGTAACTCAGGATGGTGGACGGGAATGCCGTGCCTGCAGCGGTCACGAAACGAAAAGCGCTGAACATGGCAACGAAGCAAGCAATTCTGAAAGGAGTGTCTCAAGGTACTAAAAATGACGAGTTGGTGAAAAAGTACAACGTATCTAAATCAACCATCTCGACGATTCTAAAGAACAAAGAAAAGATCGCCAGCTCTGACGCCGACTTGACGAACAGAAAGCTCCTGCGGAAGGCCACCTATGCGGACGTAGAGGACACACTGCTTAAAGCTACACGGAGCAGGACATGTACCGTAAAAACCCGCATATATTACGAGGTTTTTCCCTATTATTAGCGCCCGAAATTTTCACCTCATACTATATGCGGATCCGAACAAAAAATTCAGTCACAAATTTGGGCTACAAGTTTTGGTTTCGTTATTGCTGCGTGGCTATGGCTTGGTTTCGTTATTGCTGCGCGACTACAGCATCGTTTCTTTATTGTTGAGTGCACACCTTGGCAGCACACGTACAAACCACGCTTTGCGAAGTGCATCTTTTTTATTCCACATTGAAGGAAAGACCAAGATGTGCGGACCACAAGAACAGTACTTGGCTGCTTTCAAGAGAAAGGTTATTTTAGCCGCACAGGACATCGGCAACAGTGCGGCCAGGAGGCAGTTTGGCGTCAACGAGGGAAGCATTCAAGGATGGCGTCGACAGAAGGAAGCCCTTTATGCGTGCAGTGGAACGCGAAGGAGCTTTCGCGGCCCGAAGGCTGGGACATTGCCCTGACGGAGTTTGTACGCCAACAGCAAGCCGCACATCTAGCTGTGAGCGTGGAGCTTATGCAGGCAAAAGCTAAGGAGTCCGCAAGAGAAAAAGGGCTACCTAGCTCTGCCTTCAAAGCGAGCAAGCACTGGATTTATCGTTACATGCGCCGTGCTGGATTTTCCTTACACCACCGGACTTCGATTTCGCTAAAGCTGCCAGAATCATTCAAAGAGCTGCTTGTGGCTTTCCAGTGCCACATTATTTCGCTGCGCAAGTCCAAGAACTTCCAGCTAGGGCAAGTTGGCAATGCTGACCAAATGCCGGTTTATCTGGACATGCCATCGCCCTTCACTGTGCACAAAAAGGGCTCTAAACAAGTTTATGTCCGGTCCACTGGCAACGAGAAAACGCGAGTTACTGTCATGTTGTCGTGCAGGGCAGACGGATGCAAGCTCCCACCCTATGTCATTTTCAAGTGCAAGACAGTGCCTAAAGGTGAGGAGCTGCCAAAAAATGTGGTCGTGAGAAGCCATGAGAAAGATTGGATGAACGAGAGTCTTGTGCTCGACTGGATAAAGTCCATCTGGTGTAGGCGGCCCGGTGCACTGTTGTCGTTCCTGTCCATCCTCATGCTGGACGCATTTCGTTGCCATTTGGCCGACTCAGTGAAGAGGCTGTTGCGCGAATCCAGCACTGAACTCGTCGTTATCCAGTGTGGGATGACGTCTCAGCTGCAGCCTTTAGATGTTCACGTGAACAAGCCATTCAAGGACGCAGTCAAGTCAAGCAGTGTTATGCAGATTTGAATGCGTTCAGGTGAGCCTGCAGTGATGCCAACCGGGCGGCAGAAGTGGGCTTCGCCAGCCACGCTATGCAAGTGGATTGTGGACACATGGGCCAGCATACCAGAGGACCTTGTGCGTCGCGCATTCAAGAAGTGCGGCATCTCAAACGCACTCAATGGCCTAGAGGATGAGTACCTCTGGGAAGATATGTCCGACAAGGAACTATACGAAGAGAGCGAGGCTGCGGAAGACAGCGATTGAAGTGCGGATTGCAATTTAAACAAATCTCTTCCTCGATTTTTCCTGTTTCCTATCATACACGGATAAAACCTTTTTTTCCCTTTCGCGTCCCAAAAATTTAACCTCATACTATATGCGGGTTCGTATTATATGCAGGTTTTCACGGTATAACACAGACGAACCTGTGTTGTTACTTTATCAGATGCTGCCAAACAAGACGCACCCCATGAAAGGCGACTCACGTGCTGGCAGCAAGCACAGTAAAGTGCGCGTTACAGTACTTCTGTGCACTAATATGGATGGCAGCAACTGGTATGTGCCCTTTTTATTCGGAAAAGCAAAGAAGCGGTGTTGCTTTCGGAGCTGTGTACCTGTGGGCTACAGGCACTATGCTAAAGTGTGGATGACACATAATTTATTCGCAGAGTGGCTGGGCGAGTTTGACCGCGACATGCAGAGGCAAGGAAGGCGCGTGCTGCTCATGCTCGACAACTGCTCAGCGCACAATGCACAAACTTCTCTGACAGCAGTTACTCTACTTTTCCTGCTGCACAATACCACTTCGAAAGTGCAGCTGCTTGATTTGGGCATAATACGCAAATTTAAGGCATCATATAGGGGCCGCATTGTGAAGCACTTGCTCATCACTGTTGATCGCCCAGCCGCCAACTTGCCACTTCGAGTTTCACTGCATTCAGCCGTTGAGATGGTGAAGGCGGCCTGGGCGGAGGTGACGGCCGCTTGTGTGCTGAACTGTTTCCGCAAGGCCAGCTTCGTCGATGCAGTGCCTGATGCCAAGCCTGATGCTTCTGAAGATGATCAGTCCGGCAGCGATTTGTGGCAGCGCGTCAATTCCGACATGGGGGAGGCTACGACACTGGTTGGGATGACTTTGATGAAGACGCTGCTATTGCAGAACCGTGCACGGACGAGGGCATCACTTGCAAAGTGCAGGCAGAGAGTGATGCAGTGGAACTGGACGACGATGAAACTTCAGAGCCAGCACCCATAAGAATGACTGTAGCAATGGGCTACATAGAGAGCCTCAGGCAACTTTTCTATGTTAAGGGCCTCGACAAAAAGCACGCTTCTGCTGTTAATAAACTGGAGACTGCCCTCATCGGATCTGCACTGCAGAAACAGATGAGCATCACAAACTTCTTTGCAGATAGGTAAATTTTGTGTGTTGACTAGCCACTTTTTTTTTCTTTTTAACCCTTTGAGGGTCGAATTATTTTGAAAAAAACTTTCTCTGGAGGTCAAATTACTTTATTGCGGATCTTGAATGTACAAAATGTATAAAGTCGGGAATAAATAGTAAAAAATAATTAGGAACAGTATTTTGGTGTCGGCATCACTCAGAACTGCAAAATATTGAATAGTATTTCCGAGCGTGGTACTCCTAGAAACACAGGTCTACGCACAGCACCTTATCGCAGTCTGCACACCTAAAATGCGTGTCTGTTCTCTTGGAGCGTGTCTTGTCATGTGTTGGCGCACACATGACATCTCTGCGTGCGGCTGCCTTGGCAGAGGTCTGAGCCACCCTCTCGCGTAAGCGCGTTGCCGCGGAGAGCGAGAATACCTCGTGAGCGGTGGTGATAAACAAGCTAAGAGCAGTGCCAATCAAAATAGAAATCAACTTCCGTGGCCCCTGCGAGAGCGTGTCGACAAAGAGAAAAACCGCGTTTCGCGCGCCTCCGTTGCGATCACGCGGCGGAACTGAAACCGCGAAAGCGCGTTGCCACTGAGAGCGAGAATACCTCGCGAACGGCACTGATAAGCAAGCTAAGAGCAGCGCCAATCAAGATAGAAATCAACTTCCACCGCCCTGCAACAGAGTGCCGACAAAGAAAAAAATGACGTTTCGCGCACCTCCGTTGCGATCACGCGGCGAAACCGAAACCGCCAAAGGGGCGTTGCCGCAGTCTGAGCGACGCGCTGAAGCTAGCAATCAGCTCTGTTTATCTCCCCAAGAAGGTAGCACCAATTTCAAACACATCTTGTAAGTGCTAAGAGGTGGCAGCACCTCCCGGTGAGCACGCATCGTCATTATGGCGCGAAATTTCAAACGGAGGGTCGGAATCGTACCCGTACGGCGAAGACCTTGCGAGACAGAAAACCGCCGCCGTACATGTACGGCAAAAACCTTCAAAGGGTTAAGCTGTTGTCCACTTACTACAGTCAAACCCGGCTATATCGAACTCGCAAAAAAACGCCTATCAGTTCGATATAGAGCATAATTCGATATAAGCCTGCTAAATAATTGGATGTCATAAAAGCACATACCATTTATAAAATTTTATTGAGGAAACTAGCTTAGTTTGGCATAAATTAGTCCTGCATTTTCTTCTGCTTGGGCAATTTCGCTGCCTGCGACGCACGTACTTCCCCACGTTGTCTAAGGAGTCGGAGCAGCTGAGGCCGCAACCTTCCGCATTCGCGCAGAAGCGCCGGACTAATGCGAGTGCACCAATCACTTCGGAGGATATGGGCAAAAGACCGTAGTTGCTTTCCTCAATGTGCCTACTGTCATTTGTGCTCGGTACGATGTCGGCGATGTAGTCTTCGTTTCCAACCTCTACCGTGGTCGCGACACCATCATCTGCACTCACAAACTCGTCCACCGTTGATTCGAATGTCCCGGAAGTTTTGTCAGCTAGCTCCAAACTTCGGCAACACCGGCAACGGCTTCGTCGCATTCATCAGAATTTACAGTCCTCACCGAGCACGCGGAAACCGGCATGTATGAAGAACCCCTCGTACACGGCCGTGCGTATGCGTCGGGTGCCATGGGCACCGGGTTGCGAGTCTGGCCACTTTAGCCCTAATCGTGCCGAGAGTGCTCCTCGGAATCTTGCACGCTGCGGGGACATCCAACTTCTCATCGCGTTCGACGCGATTTATGATTTCGAGCTTCACGACGAAAGGCGAATTCTGCCGCTTCATCACGGCAACACTGCGGGAGAAGGCCCACAAGGCGCAAACACGATAAACCAGAGAAGCAGCCAGACAACTCGCACTTTCGCCATCTTGCACGAAGAGAGCACAAGAGCTTCTGATTGGCTGTCTGAGCAAGCGCTGTAGGCGGGCCAGGATCATCTTTTGCTGGGGAGCGTCGCTAGATAGTGATTAAGAAAGGAACGGCGCTTGATTCTGCAACCCGTGTGGGAGCACGGCGAAGCGTCGTCAGGGGAGAGGGGTGGCAAGTGAAAGATGATAGAAAAAGCGGGAGGATGGTGGCCTATAGACTCCACTATGCGCGACACGGGGAGTGTCGACGGCTCGCCCGAACAGCCCGAGATAGCGCGGTCACGGTAGGGAGAGCGGTTGGATGGAGCCGCACCGCCGGGTTTCCCCGCTACCGCGAGGGAAAGCCAACCTCTGGGGGCACTTTTCCGCCGCTTGACGTTCGATATATCGGGAGTCACTGCAATATTTGTTCGATGTAAGCGTAATTTTTGCTATATATACTCATTGTAACTATACCGTGACCAGAAATTGTTCGATATATAGAATAATTCGATGTAAACGGGTTCGATATAGTCGGGTTCGACTGTATGAACTTCAGGGTATGTCGAACAGATGCCACATAACGCTCAGGTTGGTTATAAGTGGGCTCGACTGTATTACTGGCCCTGACAGCTTGTACGCAATATAGTTGCCTTCATGCTTGGTGGTGGTTGTGCAAAGCAGTGACTAGCCGTAGCAACAGTGGCACTACACTGCACACTTTTGCTGAAGGTACGCACCGCACTGTTGCATTGAGGCACAGGTGGCTTGCACGCTCAGTTGGCCTTAAAGGCTTAATGGGTGCAGGCGCCATAGAAAAGTTGAATTTCTGAGCAGTTTGTGCCTACAGCCAGTAAAACCATGCCACACCGTGTTGTTTGCTCATGCTGGCCTAAACTGCAAATCCAAGTACTGTATTTACTCGCATAATGATCGCACTCACGTAATGATCGTACCCTGAACTTGTTACAGCGATATGTCGTGTGCTAAGTCTAGGTAATGATGATCACGCTTACCATTTGTCGAAAGCTGTCAAATGCTACGCAAACGACTCTTGAAGACATACCAAGCGGTCTGCATGCACCTAACATTCTTAAGCAGATGCCCCATTTCATTCCTTTCATCATTTTCTGCACTTCCATGAAAAAAAAAAAGGAAAAGCTACAACCAAACTTGCCTTGGGTTTATAACTTGTAGACTTCATAATGGTTTTGGCTAACAACAACGACAAAAAAAGGCCCCTTTCAATTCTTCTCGTCTGCACTCGTGGGCACGCAACAAATGGCGAGCGGCAACGATAGTGGCCACGTTTACACTGATACGTTAGAAGTGTGCCCTATTCATACGCCGATACTTGTAACACAGCTAAGATATTCGCCCACCATTAGCGGAAACGTGCCATGTTAGGATAGTAGTGAAGACAAATGCCGCAGTTTCTACAGCATGCCCGCCATGTGTTTCTATGTCACTGGCAGCTAAGCGCGCCCATCTCTGTTTCTGTCCCCTCAAAGTGGACATAGCTATGTTACTGTCGCAAACTTGCCGATATTAACGATATTACTCATTACTGATACGAAAGAAACTGTTTCAATGCGCGTAATGTACTCACGAGAAGAAAAAAAATCACGCTCGCCGCATTCGGCTTGCTCCAACGGCAGCCATTTTTGTTTTCGTGTCCCGCACCAGTCCCGCTATTACAGCGCAATTGTACAGCGACAGCCGTCTGCTTGACCTTAAAATTTTTTTTTGTGGGAAATTTAACCTGCGTAATGATCGCACCCTTGAATTCATGTCAATTTTTTTTTTACAATGAAGCGCGATCATTATGCAAGTAAATACGGTAGCAGGCTGCTTGCTAACACTGCACAACTACTAATCTTTTTTCTCAAATACTGTGCTTCGTAGACTTTTGATGTTGACAGCACATAAAGGTCTATGCAATGGTACCTGTGATTGCCAGCACGCGTGCGCAGTGGACCATGGAACTACTACTGCACCTTGCGCCACAAACAGGAGCAAACTAGAAAAACCTGAAGCTTTAGAGAAATGTCTGCAAAAGGAAATGGCAATGCAGTGCGTCACCCTCACCTGCGAGTCCTCCAGCGAGACATCGCGGCCCTGGGTCTCCTGGCTGAGCTGCTGTTCAAACTCTTGCATGTGCTCGGCTATTTCCTCGAGCTCGCGCTCCAGCTCGGCGATCTCGCTCTGATGCGTCTCGTCCACCTTCTTGGCCGCCTTGAGCGACTTGCGTGCAGCTTCCAGCTTCTTCTGCATGTGTGCCGTCCGCTCCTTGGCCTTGATGAAGGCCGGCTTGCGCTTGTTCAGCTCCACGTCCTGCAGTGCACACAACTCTATGATCCGCAATTGTCTTCAACACTCAACAGCAAACTTTCCCTCCGAGTACAAGTGCTGTTCTTATCAAAGCACTTGCATAATAGACTATATGTAAAAACTAAAAGTGCCCTTCTCCACACACATAGTCTTACGATCAAGGCGGCTGACCTCGGGCTAGAATTGTAATTAATGTATCAGCATGCGGACTGGGCTGGTACGATGTTCTAATTCCTTCCACTCCATTCTGTGACTTGCCCTCTGCCATTCACGGCTTGCTGATCCCACTGATAACGCAGGTGGAGCGCTATTCTGACCACTCCTTAAGCATGACAAGCAACGGCATTTCAAGACAATCGTTACATTTTCCCAGTCCTGGTGACATCATTCCTGCCGCACTCTACTCCTCGCACCATCCAAGCTTTTGAAATACGTGTCTCAGAAACACTGTTAACAGAATTTTGCATATCGTACACAAGAAATCAAAAGCAGCGCTAAGTGTGACACTGATAGGGACTGAAAGTTGCAAGTGCCAACTACCAAACATGTTCCTCATGGCGAAGACGGCACGGGAAGTAGCAACCAGTACTCACGGCCTCGCGGATCTGCTGCTCGATCTTGGCCATGTCACGCTGCAGGCGGCCATGCTCCTTGCGCTTGTCGCGCACCTCCTCCTCAATTTTCTCCTTCTTGCGGACATGGCGCTGCAGCTCGTTGGTCTTGGACGCCATGTCCGCTGCGAGCGAGTCGAGGTCACGCTGGATGTGGTACAGCTGGAAGGCCTGTGCATGGGGTCGTGCGAATGGTCAAGCATTCTGACTGAATAGAAATAAACTGGGACAGGAAATTATATTTTGAATGGCCAGTTTGATTTGATTTGGTCTGAGTTATTTCTCATAAACAAGTACACCCATGTACATGATGCAAAGTGGAAAGCAGGAAAGAAAGCTGCGTCTCAATGCAGCTTGACATGCCGTCTTTCTTTCCTTACAGGTGTGGCAGAACAGTCAGCGTCAATAGTACAGTGTGATCACAAAAGATCTAATTAACATATACAAAAAGTAAATAATAACACATAAATGACGCCATCACAATATTAAAGCAACGTAGCTGAATGCCAAATGTCTGTCCTTAAAAGCAGAGAAAGCAACAACAAAAGGCACTATGTGGTGACAAATGGCTCCTTCATAACCTTCTAAATAAGATGCTGTCATTGTTGCTGATGTTGTAGTTCCATGGTTTTAACACATGAGCCTTTTTTCTTTGAAATTAAAACTTGTATTGCACAATAACATTTTCTTGGGTGAGTTGGTGTTTTGTGGGTGACATAACCTTGTAGGGCAAAATACTGGAAAGGAGAGATTTGCAGTGACAGAGAGAGCAGAAAGAAAGACGACGCTGTCTTTCTTTGTGCTCTTTATGTCACTGCTTATCTTTCCTTTCTCGTAGGGGTGTGAATATTCGAAAAGTTGCAAATATTATTGAACATTATATTTTCAATATTCGTATTTGATTCGGAAAATTGATATTAGAAAATATTCGAATATTCTGTTGGATACAAATATTCGAATCAAATCGAATGTATATTGCGGGCTGTGCGGGGCAAACCCAGTTCTTAGCATTTCTTCCTATCTGATGTTGTTTCTAGCTGAAATATATTGGGACGATTCTGTGCTAAATTTTGTGACCATTTCGTGCTGCTAGCAAAATTTTGCTTGTAAAGCATACTTGGCCACTAAACGGCTAAACTTTGCGGCAAAGCCAGCCTTTCAGTATCAAGGGGTATGGGTTTGCGAACAGTGAGGGTGCACTTCTCTTATATTTTTTTTTTTCAGCCCCACCTCCAATTCTGGGCTTATTGCTTGACAAAGTGCGATGAGTGACGATTGGCACAGAATCAAATGCCTCCGAGTCTACGGGTATTTGATGCAGTAGAATAAGGCACAGGCTGGCGAGAACAGCTGGTGAGAATTACTAAATTTTCCAAGTTAACATGAGCCAAATACACAGTGTTTTAGTATAACGGCTTACTAGTGTAGTTTTTAGCATCGACAATGCACTCTCATTGTTCGTTATTCTGAAAGGTCGTTATAGTGAAGGCCCCAAAATTAACCATTTCATTCATCAACCCATAAGTTGTCACCATTTAAACTATCCACGAAAACGTCGCTGTTGGCTCTCAGCCTGCGCTGTTGCTATTTTCCATAGGTTCTGCCCCCCCCCCCCCCCCCCGAAGCACCCTATAGCACGAATGACGCATGCAAAGCAGACACCGAGAAAACTACTGACAAAAACGGAAGCTCCATGTCAACTCCAAAGTGCAATGTTTCTTGTTGCTTGACATACCACTTGTTGCTTGTTTGTTTTTCAGATTCCAAGTGTCTCATTCGAGGCGGACACCTGAACTGTGCCAAAGCGCAAGTGCGTGTAAACGACGCCGTCCGGAAAACGCAAAGTGCGACCGCGTGGAATAAGGAGGTCACATTTCTGTGTGCACGTAGCTAATATGGCCACAATAAGAACCACAGTGCCACGAACGCTGTCCGCTTACTTCAACAAGTCGGTTGCAGAGTCTCGCGAAAGTGAAAGTAGTACAGTAAAACCTCGTTAAACCATACCCGCTTATAAACAGTAGTTTCGTTTTAAAAGTAGTAAAGTCAAATCCCCGACTCGGCGGCTATTGAACATAATGTGTTTTGTATCCAAATAAACCGTACCAGCTTATTGCGTACGCATGGGTTAAAACTTAGCGTTTCCACTTTTTGTCGCGCAAACACGGCGGTGCCGTCGTCTCCATCAGGCGGCCCGGCAGAACAACAACCCTCAGAGATCAGCCCAACGGCCTCCAAGCGTCCTGTGCATTGCGCGTGAAGCCACATCGACATCAACATCATTTCAGCGCCGTGCCAGAGAGCGTTGTGGCGTCGTGCAAGTGAGGACTCGCGTCATGCCGAAGCTCAGATTAAAAAAAAAGACGCCGAGTGCTCAGCACAGAAGAAAAATTAGACATCGTCTGTGCTATCAAACGTGACACGGAGAAGTCGGCGCTGGCACGCGACAGGGATCTGCCGACTACAGTGTGTGGCATTTGGAATGCGAAGAAGTTGCTCGGCAGCGCTGCTGCAACTGCGAAGAGGTGTCGGCTACGAGGTTCGACTTTTCGCCATCGTTGCCTCTGTTGTTGCCGAAGTGTCGACTAGCGACAGTGATGAGGATGGGGCATGAACGGCACAGAAAGCGACAGCACGGGTGATTTAGGCCCGTCAGTGGCAGAAGCTGCACGTTACGACAGCCTCATGAATGCAATCGTCGCGACGAGACAACAGCACCCGGCAATGAAAAAGGCGTCCCGGGACTTCTGCAGCACTACTGCGCACGTGCACGGAGAATACGTAATGCCAATGAGGAATCTGCCATGCGAGTGTTTGCCGAGAAGAGGGGGCTGGCTGAAAAGCTGGCACGCAGCTTCAATAAGTTTGAGGCGGCTGTCATTGTGCTAGGCCGCCATGGCATCAAACAAAAATAACACTTTTGTCGCACGAAGTGAATAAATACTGCATCTTTTCTTCCCCTTTCATCGCACTCTCTCTGAGTTCCGTTTTCGACAGGTAAGTGGGCGATCTCATGCTAATTCGGTTAAACAGTACGACCATCTCATCATCATCATCATCATCATCATCAGCCTAGTTACGCCCACTGCAGGGCAAAGGCCTCTCCCATACTTATCCAACTACGCGGTCAGGTACTAATTGTGGCCATGTTGTCCCTGCAAACCTCTTAATGTCATCCGCCCACCTAACTTTCTGCCGCCCCCTACTACGCTTCCCTTCCCTTGGAATCCAGTCCGTAACCCTTAATGACCATCGGTTAT